>NC_092166.1:8059322-8300405 GCF_045791955.1 Oncorhynchus clarkii lewisi | reverse complement strand
CACCTCCTGGATAACTTTTCCTCAGGTTTTTGCCTGCCATATCAGTTCTGTTATACTCAGAGACATTATTTTAACAGTTTTGGAAACTGTAGAGTGTGTTCTATCCAAATCTACCATTTATATGCATATCCTAGTTTCTGGGCCTGAGTAACAGGCAGTTTACTTTGGGAACGTTTCTCATCCAGGCATCAAAAAACTGCCCCCAAGCATACATTAAACTCCCTGTTCGAAGACTGACAATCACATGATTTCTTTTAGGATTTTGCAGTGTGACAGGTTTTTGTGAGAGACAATTTTCATCAAAAGCAGCATTGGTTTGCTCGTTTCTGTGCGAGATTAGTACTGTAAAGCCACATTGGTACTTGTGCTGATTCACTTGTGCTTAGATTGCACACATAAAAACCATGACCACGACGTGAGTTGAACACGCAACCTTCTGATCTGGAGTCAGACGCGCTACCATTGCGCCACGAGGTCATTGACATTTAACATCTTTGGATCAGCACGTGCCTCTGCCCGGCAGGTTAAGTGTATGAAAATAAGCAGATGCAGAGCCCAGATAGCTCAGTCGGTAGAGCATCAGACTTTTAATCTGAGGGTCCAGGGTTCAAGTCCCTGTTTGGGCGTTGCTTTAATGTTTACCTTTTCTGGCGCAGGTGTTCTGCTAGCAACCCACCTCGACAACATCCGGTGAAATTGCAGAGCGCCAAATTCAAAATATAGAAATAGTCAATATAAACATTCACAAAAATACAAGTGTTATACATCGGCTTAAAGATTAACTTCTTGTTAATCCAGCCGCTTTGTCACATTTCAAATAGGATTTACTGCGAAAGCCTACCATGCGATTATCTGAGGACAGGGCCCCACTTACAAAAACATATTCCAACCAAGTAGACGAGTCACAAAAGTCCCAGCTCCACAATAAAGGTTTGTTTTGTTCGAGAAAGTCCCTCTTTATATCCCAAAAACTCTGTTTTGTTGGCGCATTGTGTTCAGTAATACACTGGCTCAAAGGAGGTCAAAACATGCAGACGAATACATCCTAATAGTACCGGCAAAGTTTGTTGAAACATGTCAAACAATGTTCATAATTAATCCTCACGTTGTCAATTGTCTAAATAATACATTTTCAACCGGACAATTGCGTATTCAATAGAAATGAAAAACAACGAAGGACGCGCACTCTGTCACGCGCGCAAACCAGTACTGCATGCTTCCTCAGCCCACTGACAGCAAGATCTCATTCTTCTTCATTTTTCAGAAAACAAGTCTAAACCAATGTCTAAAGACTGTTGACATCTAGTGGTAGCCATAGGAACTGCAATCTGGATCCTAACCCATTAGAAACTCAATAGGCATTCAATTGAAAACTACCCACATCAAAAAAATCCCACCTCCTGGATAACTTTTCCTCAGGTTTTTGCCTGCCATATCAGTTCTGTTATACTCAGAGACATTATTTTAACAGTTTTGGAAACTGTAGAGTGTGTTCTATCCAAATCTACCATTTATATGCATATCCTAGTTTCTGGGCCTGAGTAACAGGCAGTTTACTTTGGGAACGTTTCTCATCCAGGCATCAAAAAACTGCCCCCAAGCATACATTAAACTCCCTGTTCGAAGACTGACAATCACATGATTTCTTTTAGGATTTTGCAGTGTGACAGGTTTTTGTGAGAGACAATTTTCATCAAAAGCAGCATTGGTTTGCTCGTTTCTGTGCGAGATTAGTACTGTAAAGCCACATTGGTACTTGTGCTGATTCACTTGTGCTTAGATTGCACACATAAAAACCATGACCACGACGTGAGTTGAACACGCAACCTTCTGATCTGGAGTCAGACGCGCTACCATTGCGCCACGAGGTCATTGACATTTAACATCTTTGGAGAGGATGCCTAGTTCAGATTTTAATGAGTGTATAATTTGGAATGGAGGCCTGGTTCTCTGGGGAAATGAACCATCAGCACGTGCCTCTGCCCGGCAGGTTAAGTGTATGAAAATAAGCAGATGCAGAGCCCAGATAGCTCAGTCGGTAGAGCATCAGACTTTTAATCTGAGGGTCCAGGGTTCAAGTCCCTGTTTGGGCGTTGCTTTAATGTTTACCTTTTCTGGCGCAGGTGTTCTGCTAGCAACCCACCTCGACAACATCCGGTGAAATTGCAGAGCGCCAAATTCAAAATATAGAAATAGTCAATATAAACATTCACAAAAATACAAGTGTTATACATCGGCTTAAAGATTAACTTCTTGTTAATCCAGCCGCTTTGTCACATTTCAAATAGGATTTACTGCGAAAGCCTACCATGCGATTATCTGAGGACAGCGCCCCACTTACAAAAACATATTCCAACCAAGTAGACGAGTCACAAAAGTCATAAATAGCGATAAAATGAATCACTTACCTTTGAACATCTTCATCTGGTTGCAGTCACAAGAGTCCCAGCTCCACAATAAAGGTTTGTTTTGTTCGAGAAAGTCCCTCTTTATATCCCAAAAACTCTGTTTTGTTGGCGCATTGTGTTCAGTAATACACTGGCTCAAAGGAGGTCAAAACATGCAGACGAATACATCCTAATAGTACCGGCAAAGTTTGTTGAAACATGTCAAACGATGTTCATAATTAATCCTCACGTTGTCAATTGTCTAAATAATACATTTTCAACCGGACAATTGCGTATTCAATAGAAATGAAAAACAACGAAGGACGCGCACTCTGTCACGCGCGCAAACCAGTACTGCATGCTTCCTCAGCCCACTGACAGCAAGATCTCATTCTTCTTCATTTTTCAGAAAACAAGTCTAAACCAATGTCTAAAGACTGTTGACATCTAGTGGTAGCCATAGGAACTGCAATCTGGATCCTAACCCATTAGAAACTCAATAGGCATTCAATTGAAAACTACCCACATCAAAAAAATCCCACCTCCTGGATAACTTTTCCTCAGGTTTTTGCCTGCCATATCAGTTCTGTTATACTCAGAGACATTATTTTAACAGTTTTGGAAACTGTAGAGTGTGTTCTATCCAAATCTACCATTTATATGCATATCCTAGTTTCTGGGCCTGAGTAACAGGCAGTTTACTTTGGGAACGTTTCTCATCCAGGCATCAAAAAACTGCCCCCAAGCATACATTAAACTCCCTGTTCGAAGACTGACAATCACATGATTTCTTTTAGGATTTTGCAGTGTGACAGGTTTTTGTGAGAGACAATTTTCATCAAAAGCAGCATTGGTTTGCTCGTTTCTGTGCGAGATTAGTACTGTAAAGCCACATTGGTACTTGTGCTGATTCACTTGTGCTTAGATTGCACACATAAAAACCATGACCACGACGTGAGTTGAACACGCAACCTTCTGATCTGGAGTCAGACGCGCTACCATTGCGCCACGAGGTCATTGACATTTAACATCTTTGGAGAGGATGCCTAGTTCAGATTTTAATGAGTGTATAATTTGGAATGGAGGCCTGGTTCTCTGGGGAAATGAACCATCAGCACGTGCCTCTGCCCGGCAGGTTAAGTGTATGAAAATAAGCAGATGCAGAGCCCAGATAGCTCAGTCGGTAGAGCATCAGACTTTTAATCTGAGGGTCCAGGGTTCAAGTCCCTGTTTGGGCGTTGCTTTAATGTTTACCTTTTCTGGCGCAGGTGTTCTGCTAGCAACCCACCTCGACAACATCCGGTGAAATTGCAGAGCGCCAAATTCAAAATATAGAAATAGTCAATATAAACATTCACAAAAATACAAGTGTTATACATCGGCTTAAAGATTAACTTCTTGTTAATCCAGCCGCTTTGTCACATTTCAAATAGGATTTACTGCGAAAGCCTACCATGCGATTATCTGAGGACAGCGCCCCACTTACAAAAAACATATTCCAACCAAGTAGACGAGTCACAAAAGTCATAAATAGCGATAAAATGAATCACTTACCTTTGAACATCTTCATCTGGTTGCAGTCACAAGAGTCCCAGCTCCACAATAAAGGTTTGTTTTGTTCGAGAAAGTCCCTCTTTATATCCCAAAAACTCTGTTTTGTTGGCGCATTGTGTTCAGTAATACACTGGCTCAAAGGAGGTCAAAACATGCAGACGAATACATCCTAATAGTACCGGCAAAGTTTGTTGAAACATGTCAAACGATGTTCATAATTAATCCTCACGTTGTCAATTGTCTAAATAATACATTTTCAACCGGACAATTGCGTATTCAATAGAAATGAAAAACAACGAAGGACGCGCACTCTGTCACGCGCGCAAACCAGTACTGCATGCTTCCTCAGCCCACTGACAGCAAGATCTCATTCTTCTTCATTTTTCAGAAAACAAGTCTAAACCAATGTCTAAAGACTGTTGACATCTAGTGGTAGCCATAGGAACTGCAATCTGGATCCTAACCCATTAGAAACTCAATAGGCATTCAATTGAAAACTACCCACATCAAAAAAATCCCACCTCCTGGATAACTTTTCTTCAGGTTTTTGCCTGCCATATCAGTTCTGTTATACTCAGAGACATTATTTTAACAGTTTTGGAAACTGTAGAGTGTGTTCTATCCAAATCTACCATTTATATGCATATCCTAGTTTCTGGGCCTGAGTAACAGGCAGTTTACTTTGGGAACGTTTCTCATCCAGGCATCAAAAAACTGCCACCAAGCATACATTAAACTCCCTGTTCGAAGACTGACAATCACATGATTTCATTTAAGATTTTGCAGTGTGACAGGTTTTTGTGAGAGACAATTTTCATCAAAAGCAGCATTGGTTTGTTCGTTTCTGTGCGAGATTAGTACTGTAAAGCCACATTGGTACTTGTGCTGATTCACTGAGTAAAGGCGGCAGAGATTGCACACATAAAAACCATGACCACGACGTGAGTTGAACACGCAACCTTCTGATCTGGAGTCAGACGCGCTACCATTGCGCCACGAGGTCATTGACATTTAACATCTTTGGAGAGGATGCCTAGTTCAGATTTTAATGAGTGTATAATTTGGAATGGAGGCCTGGTTCTCTGGGGAAATGAACCATCTCACAATGCCACCCCCATCAGCACGTGCCTCTGCCCGGCAGGTTAAGTGTCTGAAAATAAGCAGATGCAGAGCCCAGATAGCTCAGTCGGTAGAGCATCAGACTTTTAATCTGAGGGTCCAGGGTTCAAGTCCCTGTTTGAGCGTTGCTTTAATGTCATAGGAACTGCAATCTGGATCCTAACCCATTAGAAACTCAATAGGCATTCAATTGAAAACTACCCACATCAAAAAAATCCCACCTCCTGGATAACTTTTCTTCAGGTTTTTGCCTGCCATATCAGTTCTGTTATACTCAGAGACATTATTTTAACAGTTCTGGAAACTGTAGAGTGTGTTCTATCCAAATCTACCATTTATATGCATATCCTAGTTTCTGGGCCTGAGTAACAGGCAGTTTACTTTGGTAACGTTTCTCATCCAGGCATCAAAAAACTGCCACCAAGCATACATTAAACTCCCTGTTCGAAGACTGACAATCACATGATTTCATTTAAGATTTTGCAGTGTGACAGGTGAGAGACAATTTTCATCAAAAGCAGCATTGGTTTGTTCGTTTCTGTGCGAGATTAGTACTGTAAAGCCACATTGGTACTTGTGCTGATTCACTGAGTAAAGGCGGCAGAGATTGCACACATAAAAACCATGACCACGACGTGAGTTGAACACGCAACCTTCTGATCTGGAGTCAGACGCGCTACCATTGCGCCACGAGGTCATTGACATTTAACATCTTTGGAGAGGATGCCTAGTTCAGATTTTAATGAGTGTATAATTTGGAATGGAGGCCTGGTTCTCTGGGGAAATGAACCATCTCACAATGCCACCCCCATCAGCACGTGCCTCTGCCCGGCAGGTTAAGTGTCTGAAAATAAGCAGATGCAGAGCCCAGATAGCTCAGTCGGTAGAGCATCAGACTTTTAATCTGAGGGTCCAGGGTTCAAGTCCCTGTTTGGGCGTTGCTTTAATGTTTACCTTTTCTGGCGCAGGTGTTCTGCTAGCAACCCACCTCGACAACATCCGGTGAAATTGCAGAGCGCCAAATTCAAAATATAGAAATAGTCAATATAAACATTCACAAAAATACAAGTGCTATACATCGGCTTAAAGATTAACTTCTTGTTAATCCAGCCGCTTTGTCACATTTCAAATAGGATTTACTGCGAAAGCCTACCATGCGATTATCTGAGGACAGCGCCCCACTTACAAAAAACATATTCCAACCAAGTAGACGAGTCACAAAAGTCATAAATAGCGATAAAATGAATCACTTACCTTTGAACATCTTCATCTGGTTGCAGTCACAAGAGTCCCAGCTCCACAATAAAGGTTTGTTTTGTTCGAGAAAGTCCCTCTTTATATCCCAAAAACTCTGTTTTGTTGGCGCATTGTGTTCAGTAATACACTGGCTCAAAGGAGGTCAAAACATGCAGACGAATACATCCTAATAGTACCGGCAAAGTTTGTTGAAACATGTCAAACGATGTTCATAATTAATCCTCACGTTGTCAATTGTCCAAATAATACATTTTCAACCGGACAATTGCGTATTCAATAGAAATGAAAAACAACGAAGGGCGCGCACTCTGTCACGCGCGCAAACCAGTACTGCATGCTTCCTCAGTCCACTGACAGCAAGGTCTCATTCTTCTTCATTTTTCAGAAAACAAGTCTAAACCAATGTCTAAAGACTGTTGACATCTAGTGGTAGCCATAGGAACTGCAATCTGGATCCTAACCCATTAGAAACTCAATAGGCATTCAATTGAAAACTACCCACATCAAAAAAATCACACCTCCTGGATAACTTTTCTTCAGGTTTTTGCCTACCATATCAGTTCTGTTATACTCAGAGACATTATTTTAACAGTTTTGGAAACTGTAGAGTGTGTTCTATCCAAATCTACCATTGATATGCATATCCTAGTTTCTGGGCCTGAGTAACAGGCAGTTTACTTTGGGAACGTTTCTCATCCAGGCATCAAAAAACTGCCACCAAGCATACATTAAACTCCCTGTTCGAAGACTGACAATAACATGATTTCATTTAAGATTTTGCAGTGTGACAGGTTTTTGTGAGAGACAATTTTCATCAAAAGCAGCATTGGTTTGTTCGTTTCTGTGCGAGATTAGTACTGTAAAGCCACATTGGTACTTGTGCTGATTCACTGAGTAAAGGCGGCAGAGATTGCACACATAAAAACCATGACCACGACGTGAGTTGAACACGCAACCTTCTGATCTGGAGTCAGACGCGCTACCATTGCGCCACGAGGTCATTGACATTTAACATCTTTGGAGAGGATGCCTAGTTCAGATTTTAATGAGTGTATAATTTGGAATGGAGGCCTGGTTCTCTGGGGAAATGAACCATCTCACAATGCCACCCCCATCAGCACGTGCCTCTGCCCGGCAGGTTAAGTGTCTGAAAATAAGCAGATGCAGAGCCCAGATAGCTCAGTCGGTAGAGCATCAGACTTTTAATCTGAGGGTCCAGGGTTCAAGTCCCTGTTTGGGCATTGCTTTAATGTTTACCTTTTCTGGCGCTGGTGTTCTGCTAGCAACCCACCTCGACAACATCCGGTGAAATTGCAGAGCGCCAAATTCAAAATATAGAAATAGTCAATATAAACATTCACAAAAATACAAGTGCTATACATCGGCTTAAAGATTAACTTCTTGTTAATCCAGCCGCTTTGTCACATTTCAAATAGGATTTACTGCGAAAGCCTACCATGCGATTATCTGAGGACATCACTTACAAAAAACATATTCCAACCAAGTAGACGAGTCACAAAAGTCATAAATAGCGATAAAATGAATCACTTACCTTTGAACATCTTCATCTGGTTGCAGTCACAAGAGTCCCAGCTCCACAATAAAGGTTTGTTTTGTTCGAGAAAGTCCCTCTTTATATCCCAAAAACTCTGTTTTGTTGGCGCATTGTGTTCAGTAATACACTGGCTCAAAGGAGGTCAAAACATGCAGACGAATACATCCTAATAGTACCGGCAAAGTTTGTTGAAACATGTCAAACGATGTTCATAATTAATCCTCACGTTGTCAATTGTCCAAATAATACATTTTCAACCGGACAATTGCGTATTCAATAGAAATGAAAAACAACGAAGGGCGCGCACTCTGTCACGCGCGCAAACCAGTACTGCATGCTTCCTCAGTCCACTGACAGCAAGGTCTCATTCTTCTTCATTTTTCAGAAAACAAGTCTAAACCAATGTCTAAAGACTGTTGACATCTAGTGGTAGCCATAGGAACTGCAATCTGGATCCTAACCCATTAGAAACTCAATAGGCATTCAATTGAAAACTACCCACATCAAAAAAATCACACCTCCTGGATAACTTTTCTTCAGGTTTTTGCCTACCATATCAGTTCTGTTATACTCAGAGACATTATTTTAACAGTTTTGGAAACTGTAGAGTGTGTTCTATCCAAATCTACCATTGATATGCATATCCTAGTTTCTGGGCCTGAGTAACAGGCAGTTTACTTTGGGAACGTTTCTCATCCAGGCATCAAAAAACTGCCACCAAGCATACATTAAACTCCCTGTTCGAAGACTGACAATAACATGATTTCATTTAAGATTTTGCAGTGTGACAGGTTTTTGTGAGAGACAATTTTCATCAAAAGCAGCATTGGTTTGTTCGTTTCTGTGCGAGATTAGTACTGTAAAGCCACATTGGTACTTGTGCTGATTCACTGAGTAAAGGCGGCAGAGATTGCACACATAAAAACCATGACCACGACGTGAGTTGAACACGCAACCTTCTGATCTGGAGTCAGACGCGCTACCATTGCGCCACGAGGTCATTGACATTTAACATCTTTGGAGAGGATGCCTAGTTCAGATTTTAATGAGTGTATAATTTGGAATGGAGGCCTGGTTCTCTGGGGAAATGAACCATCTCACAATGCCACCCCCATCAGCACGTGCCTCTGCCCGGCAGGTTAAGTGTCTGAAAATAAGCAGATGCAAAGCCCAGATAGCTCAGTCGGTAGAGCATCAGACTTTTAATCTGAGGGTCCAGGGTTCAAGTCCCTGTTTGGGCGTTGCTTTAATGTTTACCTTTTCTGGCGCAGGTGTTCTGCTAGCAACCCACCTCGACAACATCCGGTGAAATTGCAGAGCGCCAAATTCAAAATATAGAAATAGTCAATATAAACATTCACAAAAATACAAGTGCTATACATCGGCTTAAAGATTAACTTCTTGTTAATCCAGCCGCTTTGTCACATTTCAAATAGGATTTACTGCGAAAGCCTACCATGCGATTATCTGAGGACAGCGCCCCACTTACAAAAAACATATTCCAACCAAGTAGACGAGTCACAAAAGTCATAAATAGCGATAAAATGAATCACTTACCTTTGAACATCTTCATCTGGTTGCAGTCACAAGAGTCCCAGCTCCACAATAAAGGTTTGTTTTGTTCGAGAAAGTCCCTCTTTATATCCCAAAAACTCTGTTTTGTTGGCGCATTGTGTTCAGTAATACACTGGCTCAAAGGAGGTCAAAACATGCAGACGAATACATCCTAATAGTACCGGCAAAGTTTGTTGAAACATGTCAAACGATGTTCATAATTAATCCTCACGTTGTCAATTGTCTAAATAATACATTTTCAACCGGACAATTGCGTATTCAATAGAAATGAAAAACAACGAAGGGCGCGCACTCTGTCACGCGCGCAAACCAGTACTGCATGCTTCCTCAGTCCACTGACAGCAAGGTCTCATTCTTCTTCATTTTTCAGAAAACAAGTCTAAACCAATGTCTAAAGACTGTTGACATCTAGTGGTAGCCATAGGAACTGCAATCTGGATCCTAACCCATTAGAAACTCAATAGGCATTCAATTGAAAACTACCCACATCAAAAAAATCACACCTCCTGGATAACTTTTCTTCAGGTTTTTGCCTACCATATCAGTTCTGTTATACTCAGAGACATTATTTTAACAGTTTTGGAAACTGTAGAGTGTGTTCTATCCAAATCTACCATTGATATGCATATCCTAGTTTCTGGGCCTGAGTAACAGGCAGTTTACTTTGGGAACGTTTCTCATCCAGGCATCAAAAAACTGCCACCAAGCATACATTAAACTCCCTGTTCGAAGACTGACAATAACATGATTTCATTTAAGATTTTGCAGTGTGACAGGTTTTTGTGAGAGACAATTTTCATCAAAAGCAGCATTGGTTTGTTCGTTTCTGTGCGAGATTAGTACTGTAAAGCCACATTGGTACTTGTGCTGATTCACTGAGTAAAGGCGGCAGAGATTGCACACATAAAAACCATGACCACGACGTGAGTTGAACACGCAACCTTCTGATCTGGAGTCAGACGCGCTACCATTGCGCCACGAGGTCATTGACGTTTTATATCTTTGGAGAGGATGCCTAGTTCAGATTTTAATGAGTGTATAATTTGGAATGGAGGCCTGGTTCTCTGGGGAAATGAACCATCTCACAATGCCACCCCCATCAGCACGTGCCTCTGCCCGGCAGGTTAAGTGTCTGAAAATAAGCAGATGCAGAGCCCAGATAGCTCAGTCGGTAGAGCATCAGACTTTTAATCTGAGGGTCCAGGGTTCAAGTCCCTGTTTGAGCGTTGCTTTAATGTCATAGGAACTGCAATCTGGATCCTAACCCATTAGAAACTCAATAGGCATTCAATTGAAAACTACCCACATCAAAAAAATCCCACCTCCTGGATAACTTTTCTTCAGGTTTTTGCCTGCCATATCAGTTCTGTTATACTCAGAGACATTATTTTAACAGTTCTGGAAACTGTAGAGTGTGTTCTATCCAAATCTACCATTTATATGCATATCCTAGTTTCTGGGCCTGAGTAACAGGCAGTTTACTTTGGTAACGTTTCTCATCCAGGCATCAAAAAACTGCCCCCAAGCATACATTAAACTCCCTGTTCGAAGACTGACAATCACATGATTTCATTTAAGATTTTGCAGTGTGACAGGTTTTTGTGAGAGACAATTTTCATCAAAAGCAGCATTGGTTTGTTCGTTTCTGTGCGAGATTAGTACTGTAAAGCCACATTGGTACTTGTGCTGATTCACTGAGTAAAGGCGGCAGAGATTGCACACATAAAAACCATGACCACGACGTGAGTTGAACACGCAACCTTCTGATCTGGAGTCAGACGCGCTACCATTGCGCCACGAGGTCATTGACATTTAACATCTTTGGAGAGGATGCCTAGTTCAGATTTTAATGAGTGTATAATTTGGAATGGAGGCCTGGTTCTCTGGGGAAATGAACCATCTCACAATGCCACCCCCATCAGCACGTGCCTCTGCCCGGCAGGTTAAGTGTCTGAAAATAAGCAGATGCAGAGCCCAGATAGCTCAGTCGGTAGAGCATCAGACTTTTAATCTGAGGGTCCAGGGTTCAAGTCCCTGTTTGGGCGTTGCTTTAATGTTTACCTTTTCTGGCGCAGGTGTTCTGCTAGCAACCCACCTCGACAACATCCGGTGAAATTGCAGAGCGCCAAATTCAAAATATAGAAATAGTCAATATAAACATTCACAAAAATACAAGTGCTATACATCGGCTTAAAGATTAACTTCTTGTTAATCCAGCCGCTTTGTCACATTTCAAATAGGATTTACTGCGAAAGCCTACCATGCGATTATCTGAGGACAGCGCCCCACTTACAAAAACATATTCCAACCAAGTAGACGAGTCACAAAAGTCATAAATAGCGATAAAATGAATCACTTACCTTTGAACATCTTCATCTGGTTGCAGTCACAAGAGTCCCAGCTCCACAATAAAGGTTTGTTTTGTTCGAGAAAGTCCCTCTTTATATCCCAAAAACTCTGTTTTGTTGGCGCATTGTGTTCAGTAATACACTGGCTCAAAGGAGGTCAAAACATGCAGACGAATACATCCTAATAGTACCGGCAAAGTTTGTTGAAACATGTCAAACGATGTTCATAATTAATCCTCACGTTGTCAATTGTCTAAATAATACATTTTCAACCGGACAATTGCGTATTCAATAGAAATGAAAAACAACGAAGGGCGCGCACTCTGTCACGCGCGCAAACCAGTACTGCATGCTTCCTCAGTCCACTGACAGCAAGGTCTCATTCTTCTTCATTTTTCAGAAAACAAGTCTAAACCAATGTCTAAAGACTGTTGACATCTAGTGGTAGCCATAGGAACTGCAATCTGGATCCTAACCCATTAGAAACTCAATAGGCATTCAATTGAAAACTACCCACATCAAAAAAATCCCACCTCCTGGATAACTTTTCTTCAGGTTTTTGCCTGCCATATCAGTTCTGTTATACTCAGAGACATTATTTTAACAGTTTTGGAAACTGTAGAGTGTGTTCTATCCAAATCTACCATTTATATGCATATCCTAGTTTCTGGGCCTGAGTAACAGGCAGTTTACTTTGGGAACGTTTCTCATCCAGGCATCAAAAAACTGCCACCAAGCATACATTAAACTCCCTGTTCGAAGACTGACAATCACATGATTTCATTTAAGATTTTGCAGTGTGACAGGTTTTTTGACAGTTTTTGTGAGAGACAATTTTCATCAAAAGCAGCATTGGTTTGCTCGTTTCTGTGCGAGATTAGTACTGTAAAGCCACATTGGTACTTGTGCTGATTCACTTGTGCTAAAGGCGGCAGAGATTGCACACATAAAAACCATGACCACGACGTGAGTTGAACACGCAACCTTCTGATCTGGAGTCAGACGCGCTACCATTGCGCCACGAGGTCATTGACATTTAACATCTTTGGAGAGGATGCCTAGTTCAGATTTTAATGAGTGTATAATTTGGAATGGAGGCCTGGTTCTCTGGGGAAATGAACCATCAGCACGTGCCTCTGCCCGGCAGGTTAAGTGTATGAAAATAAGCAGATGCAGAGCCCAGATAGCTCAGTCGGTAGAGCATCAGACTTTTAATCTGAGGGTCCAGGGTTCAAGTCCCTGTTTGGGCGTTGCTTTAATGTTTACCTTTTCTGGCGCAGGTGTTCTGCTAGCAACCCACCTCGACAACATCCGGTGAAATTGCAGAGCGCCAAATTCAAAATATAGAAATAGTCAATATAAACATTCACAAAAATACAAGTGTTATACATCGGCTTAAAGATTAACTTCTTGTTAATCCAGCCGCTTTGTCACATTTCAAATAGGATTTACTGCGAAAGCCTACCATGCGATTATCTGAGGACAGCGCCCCACTTACAAAAACATATTCCAACCAAGTAGACGAGTCACAAAAGTCATAAATAGCGATAAAATGAATCACTTACCTTTGAACATCTTCATCTGGTTGCAGTCACAAGAGTCCCAGCTCCACAATAAAGGTTTGTTTTGTTCGAGAAAGTCCCTCTTTATATCCCAAAAACTCTGTTTTGTTGGCGCATTGTGTTCAGTAATACACTGGCTCAAAGGAGGTCAAAACATGCAGACGAATACATCCTAATAGTACCGGCAAAGTTTGTTGAAACATGTCAAACGATGTTCATAATTAATCCTCACGTTGTCAATTGTCTAAATAATACATTTTCAACCGGACAATTGCGTATTCAATAGAAATGAAAAACAACGAAGGACGCGCACTCTGTCACGCGCGCAAACCAGTACTGCATGCTTCCTCAGCCCACTGACAGCAAGATCTCATTCTTCTTCATTTTTCAGAAAACAAGTCTAAACCAATGTCTAAAGACTGTTGACATCTAGTGGTAGCCATAGGAACTGCAATCTGGATCCTAACCCATTAGAAACTCAATAGGCATTCAATTGAAAACTACCCACATCAAAAAAATCCCACCTCCTGGATAACTTTTCCTCAGGTTTTTGCCTGCCATATCAGTTCTGTTATACTCAGAGACATTATTTTAACAGTTTTGGAAACTGTAGAGTGTGTTCTATCCAAATCTACCATTTATATGCATATCCTAGTTTCTGGGCCTGAGTAACAGGCAGTTTACTTTGGGAACGTTTCTCATCCAGGCATCAAAAAACTGCCCCCAAGCATACATTAAACTCCCTGTTCGAAGACTGACAATCACATGATTTCTTTTAGGATTTTGCAGTGTGACAGGTTTTTGTGAGAGACAATTTTCATCAAAAGCAGCATTGGTTTGCTCGTTTCTGTGCGAGATTAGTACTGTAAAGCCACATTGGTACTTGTGCTGATTCACTTGTGCTTAGATTGCACACATAAAAACCATGACCACGACGTGAGTTGAACACGCAACCTTCTGATCTGGAGTCAGACGCGCTACCATTGCGCCACGAGGTCATTGACATTTAACATCTTTGGAGAGGATGCCTAGTTCAGATTTTAATGAGTGTATAATTTGGAATGGAGGCCTGGTTCTCTGGGGAAATGAACCATCAGCACGTGCCTCTGCCCGGCAGGTTAAGTGTATGAAAATAAGCAGATGCAGAGCCCAGATAGCTCAGTCGGTAGAGCATCAGACTTTTAATCTGAGGGTCCAGGGTTCAAGTCCCTGTTTGGGCGTTGCTTTAATGTTTACCTTTTCTGGCGCAGGTGTTCTGCTAGCAACCCACCTCGACAACATCCGGTGAAATTGCAGAGCGCCAAATTCAAAATATAGAAATAGTCAATATAAACATTCACAAAAATACAAGTGTTATACATCGGCTTAAAGATTAACTTCTTGTTAATCCAGCCGCTTTGTCACATTTCAAATAGGATTTACTGCGAAAGCCTACCATGCGATTATCTGAGGACAGCGCCCCACTTACAAAAACATATTCCAACCAAGTAGACGAGTCACAAAAGTCATAAATAGCGATAAAATGAATCACTTACCTTTGAACATCTTCATCTGGTTGCAGTCACAAGAGTCCCAGCTCCACAATAAAGGTTTGTTTTGTTCGAGAAAGTCCCTCTTTATATCCCAAAAACTCTGTTTTGTTGGCGCATTGTGTTCAGTAATACACTGGCTCAAAGGAGGTCAAAACATGCAGACGAATACATCCTAATAGTACCGGCAAAGTTTGTTGAAACATGTCAAACGATGTTCATAATTAATCCTCACGTTGTCAATTGTCTAAATAATACATTTTCAACCGGACAATTGCGTATTCAATAGAAATGAAAAACAACGAAGGACGCGCACTCTGTCACGCGCGCAAACCAGTACTGCATGCTTCCTCAGCCCACTGACAGCAAGATCTCATTCTTCTTCATTTTTCAGAAAACAAGTCTAAACCAATGTCTAAAGACTGTTGACATCTAGTGGTAGCCATAGGAACTGCAATCTGGATCCTAACCCATTAGAAACTCAATAGGCATTCAATTGAAAACTACCCACATCAAAAAAATCCCACCTCCTGGATAACTTTTCCTCAGGTTTTTGCCTGCCATATCAGTTCTGTTATACTCAGAGACATTATTTTAACAGTTTTGGAAACTGTAGAGTGTGTTCTATCCAAATCTACCATTTATATGCATATCCTAGTTTCTGGGCCTGAGTAACAGGCAGTTTACTTTGGGAACGTTTCTCATCCAGGCATCAAAAAACTGCCCCCAAGCATACATTAAACTCCCTGTTCGAAGACTGACAATCACATGATTTCTTTTAGGATTTTGCAGTGTGACAGGTTTTTGTGAGAGACAATTTTCATCAAAAGCAGCATTGGTTTGCTCGTTTCTGTGCGAGATTAGTACTGTAAAGCCACATTGGTACTTGTGCTGATTCACTTGTGCTTAGATTGCACACATAAAAACCATGACCACGACGTGAGTTGAACACGCAACCTTCTGATCTGGAGTCAGACGCGCTACCATTGCGCCACGAGGTCATTGACATTTAACATCTTTGGAGAGGATGCCTAGTTCAGATTTTAATGAGTGTATAATTTGGAATGGAGGCCTGGTTCTCTGGGGAAATGAACCATCAGCACGTGCCTCTGCCCGGCAGGTTAAGTGTATGAAAATAAGCAGATGCAGAGCCCAGATAGCTCAGTCGGTAGAGCATCAGACTTTTAATCTGAGGGTCCAGGGTTCAAGTCCCTGTTTGGGCGTTGCTTTAATGTTTACCTTTTCTGGCGCAGGTGTTCTGCTAGCAACCCACCTCGACAACATCCGGTGAAATTGCAGAGCGCCAAATTCAAAATATAGAAATAGTCAATATAAACATTCACAAAAATACAAGTGTTATACATCGGCTTAAAGATTAACTTCTTGTTAATCCAGCCGCTTTGTCACATTTCAAATAGGATTTACTGCGAAAGCCTACCATGCGATTATCTGAGGACAGCGCCCCACTTACAAAAACATATTCCAACCAAGTAGACGAGTCACAAAAGTCATAAATAGCGATAAAATGAATCACTTACCTTTGAACATCTTCATCTGGTTGCAGTCACAAGAGTCCCAGCTCCACAATAAAGGTTTGTTTTGTTCGAGAAAGTCCCTCTTTATATCCCAAAAACTCTGTTTTGTTGGCGCATTGTGTTCAGTAATACACTGGCTCAAAGGAGGTCAAAACATGCAGACGAATACATCCTAATAGTACCGGCAAAGTTTGTTGAAACATGTCAAACGATGTTCATAATTAATCCTCACGTTGTCAATTGTCTAAATAATACATTTTCAACCGGACAATTGCGTATTCAATAGAAATGAAAAACAACGAAGGACGCGCACTCTGTCACGCGCGCAAACCAGTACTGCATGCTTCCTCAGCCCACTGACAGCAAGATCTCATTCTTCTTCATTTTTCAGAAAACAAGTCTAAACCAATGTCTAAAGACTGTTGACATCTAGTGGTAGCCATAGGAACTGCAATCTGGATCCTAACCCATTAGAAACTCAATAGGCATTCAATTGAAAACTACCCACATCAAAAAAATCCCACCTCCTGGATAACTTTTCCTCAGGTTTTTGCCTGCCATATCAGTTCTGTTATACTCAGAGACATTATTTTAACAGTTTTGGAAACTGTAGAGTGTGTTCTATCCAAATCTACCATTTATATGCATATCCTAGTTTCTGGGCCTGAGTAACAGGCAGTTTACTTTGGGAACGTTTCTCATCCAGGCATCAAAAAACTGCCCCCAAGCATACATTAAACTCCCTGTTCGAAGACTGACAATCACATGATTTCTTTTAAGATTTTGCAGTGTGACAGGTTTTTGTGAGAGACAATTTTCATCAAAAGCAGCATTGGTTTGCTCGTTTCTGTGCGAGATTAGTACTGTAAAGCCACATTGGTACTTGTGCTGATTCACTTGTGCTTAGATTGCACACATAAAAACCATGACCACGACGTGAGTTGAACACGCAACCTTCTGATCTGGAGTCAGACGCGCTACCATTGCGCCACGAGGTCATTGACATTTAACATCTTTGGAGAGGATGCCTAGTTCAGATTTTAATGAGTGTATAATTTGGAATGGAGGCCTGGTTCTCTGGGGAAATGAACCATCAGCACGTGCCTCTGCCCGGCAGGTTAAGTGTATGAAAATAAGCAGATGCAGAGCCCAGATAGCTCAGTCGGTAGAGCATCAGACTTTTAATCTGAGGGTCCAGGGTTCAAGTCCCTGTTTGGGCGTTGCTTTAATGTTTACCTTTTCTGGCGCAGGTGTTCTGCTAGCAACCCACCTCGACAACATCCGGTGAAATTGCAGAGCGCCAAATTCAAAATATAGAAATAGTCAATATAAACATTCACAAAAATACAAGTGTTATACATCGGCTTAAAGATTAACTTCTTGTTAATCCAGCCGCTTTGTCAAACGATGTTCATAATTAATCCTCACGTTGTCAATTGTCTAAATAATACATTTTCAACCGGACAATTGCGTATTCAATAGAAATGAAAAACAACGAAGGGCGCGCACTCTGTCACGCGCGCAAACCAGGACTGCATGCTTCCTCAGTCCACTGACAGCAAGGTCTCATTCTTCTTCATTTTTCAGAAAACAAGTCTAAACCAATGTCTAAAGACTGTTGACATCTAGTGGTAGCCATAGGAACTGCAATCTGGATCCTAACCCATTAGAAACTCAATAGGCATTCAATTGAAAACTACCCACATCAAAAAAATCCCACCTCCTGGATAACTTTTCTTCAGGTTTTTGCCTGCCATATCAGTTCTGTTATACTCAGAGACATTATTTTAACAGTTTTGGAAACTGTAGTGTGTTCTATCCAAATCTACCATTTATATGCATATCCTAGTTTCTGGGCCTGAGTAACAGGCAGTTTACTTTGGGAACGTTTCTCATCCAGGCATCAAAAAACTGCCCCCAAGCATACATTAAACTCCCTGTTCGAAGACTGACAATCACATGATTTCATTTAAGATTTTGCAGTGTGACAGGTTTTTGTGAAAGACAATTTTCATCAAAAGCAGCATTGGTTTGTTCGTTTCTGTGCGAGATTAGTACTGTAAAGCCACATTGGTACTTGTGCTGATTCACTGAGATTGCACACATAAAAACCATGACCACGACGTGAGTTGAACACGCAACCTTCTGATCTGGAGTCAGACGCGCTACCATTGCGCCACGAGGTCATTGACATTTAACATCTTTGGAGAGGATGCCTAGTTCAGATTTTAATGAGTGTATAATTTGGAATGGAGGCCTGGTTCTCTGGGGGAAATCTCACAATGCCACCCCCATCAGCACGTGCCTCTGCCCGGCAGGTTAAGTGTCTGAAAATAAGCAGATGCAGAGCCCAGATAGCTCAGTCGGTAGAGCATCAGACTTTTAATCTGAGGGTCCAGGGTTCAAGTCCCTGTTTGGGCGTTGCTTTAATGTTTACCTTTTCTGGCGCAGGTGTTCTGCTAGCAACCCACCTCGACAACATCCGGTGAAATTGCAGAGCGCCAAATTCAAAATATAGAAATAGTCAATATAAACATTCACAAAAATACAAGTGTTATACATCGGCTTAAAGATTAACTTCTTGTTAATCCAGCCGCTTTGTCACATTTCAAATAGGATTTACTGCGAAAGCCTACCATGCGATTATCTGAGGACAGCGCCCCACTTACAAAAACATATTCCAACCAAGTAGACGAGTCACAAAAGTCATAAATAGCGATAAAATGAATCACTTACCTTTGAACATCTTCATCTGGTTGCAGTCACAAGAGTCCCAGCTCCACAATAAAGGTTTGTTTTGTTCGAGAAAGTCCCTCTTTATATCCCAAAAACTCTGTTTTGTTGGCGCATTGTGTTCAGTAATACACTGGCTCAAAGGAGGTCAAAACATGCAGACGAATACATCCTAATAGTACCGGCAAAGTTTGTTGAAACATGTCAAACGATGTTCATAATTAATCCTCACGTTGTCAATTGTCTAAATAATACATTTTCAACCGGACAATTGCGTATTCAATAGAAATGAAAAACAACGAAGGGCGCGCACTCTGTCACGCGCGCAAACCAGGACTGCATGCTTCCTCAGTCCACTGACAGCAAGGTCTCATTCTTCTTCATTTTTCAGAAAACAAGTCTAAACCAATGTCTAAAGACTGTTGACATCTAGTGGTAGCCATAGGAACTGCAATCTGGATCCTAACCCATTAGAAACTCAATAGGCATTCAATTGAAAACTACCCACATCAAAAAAATCCCACCTCCTGGATAACTTTTCTTCAGGTTTTTGCCTGCCATATCAGTTCTGTTATACTCAGAGACATTATTTTAACAGTTTTGGAAACTGTAGAGTGTGTTCTATCCAAATCTACCATTTATATGCATATCCTAGTTTCTGGGCCTGAGTAACAGGCAGTTTACTTTGGGAACGTTTCTCATCCAGGCATCAAAAAACTGCCCCCAAGCATACATTAAACTCCCTGTTCGAAGACTGACAATCACATGATTTCATTTAAGATTTTGCAGTGTGACAGGTTTTTGTGAAAGACAATTTTCATCAAAAGCAGCATTGGTTTGTTCGTTTCTGTGCGAGATTAGTACTGTAAAGCCACATTGGTACTTGTGCTGATTCACTGAGATTGCACACATAAAAACCATGACCAGAGATTGCACACATAAAAACCATGACCACGACGTGAGTTGGAACCGCAACCTTCTGATCTGAAGTCAGACGCGCTACCATTGCGCCACGAGGTCATTGACGTTTTAATCAGATGCAGAGGATAGCCGGTAGAGCATCAGACTTTTAATGAGGGTATAATTTGGGCGTTGAATGGAGGCCAGAGCGCCAAATTCAAAATATAGAAATAGTCAATATAAACATTCACAAAAATACAAGTGTTATACATCGGCTTAAAGATTAACTTCTTGTTAATCCAGCCGCTTTGAACCATCTCATATTCCAACAATGCCACCCCGTTGTCAGCTAAACGTGCCTCTGCCCGGCATTGTGGTTAAGTCAAAACATGACGAAAAATAAGCAGATGCACGTTGTCAATTGAGCCCAGAGGGCGCGCAGCTCATGCTTCCTAGCCCACTGACAGCAAGATCTCATTCTTCTTCATTTTTCAGAAAACAAGTCTAAACCAATGTCTAAAGACTGTTGACATCTAGTGGTAGCCATAGGAACTGCAATCTGGATCCTAACCCATTAGAAACTCAATAGGCATTCAATTGAAAACTACCCACATCAAAAAAATCCCACCTCCTGGATAACTTTTCTTCAGGTTTTTGCCTGCCATATCAGTTCTGTTATACTCAGAGACATTATTTTAACAGTTTTGGAAACTGTAGAGTGTGTTCTATCCAAATCTACCATTTATATGCATATCCTAGTTTCTGGGCCTGAGTAACAGGCAGTTTACTTTGGGAACGTTTCTCATCCAGGCATCAAAAAACTGCCCCCAAGCATACATTAAACTCCCTGTTCGAAGACTGACAATCACATGATTTCATTTAAGATTTTGCAGTGTGACAGGTTTTTGTGAGAGACAATTTTCATCAAAAGCAGCATTGGTTTGTTCGTTTCTGTGCGAGATTAGTACTGTAAAGCCACATTGGTACTTGTGCTGATTCACTGAGATTGCACACATAAAAACCATGACCACGACGTGAGTTGAACACGCAACCTTCTGATCTGGAGTCAGACGCGCTACCATTGCGCCACGAGGTCATTGACATTTAACATCTTTGGAGAGGATGCCTAGTTCAGATTTTAATGAGTGTATAATTTGGAATGGAGGCCTGGTTCTCTGGGGAAATGAACCATCTCACAATGCCACCCCCATCAGCACGTGCCTCTGCCCGGCAGGTTAAGTGTCTGAAAATAAGCAGATGCAGAGCCCAGATAGCTCAGTCGGTAGAGCATCAGACTTTTAATCTGAGGGTCCAGGGTTCAAGTCCCTGTTTGGGCGTTGCTTTAATGTTTACCTTTTCTGGCGCAGGTGTTCTGCTAGCAACCCACCTCGACAACATCCGGTGAAATTGCAGAGCGCCAAATTCAAAATATAGAAATAGTCAATATAAACATTCACAAAAATACAAGTGTTATACATCGGCTTAAAGATTAACTTCTTGTTAATCCAGCCGCTTTGTCACATTTCAAATAGGATTTACTGCGAAAGCCTACCATGCGATTATCTGAGGACAGCGCCCCACTTACAAAAACATATTCCAACCAAGTAGACGAGTCACAAAAGTCATAAATAGCGATAAAATGAATCACTTACCTTTGAACATCTTCATCTGGTTGCAGTCACAAGAGTCCCAGCTCCACAATAAAGGTTTGTTTTGTTCGAGAAAGTCCCTCTTTATATCCCAAAAACTCTGTTTTGTTGGCGCATTGTGTTCAGTAATACACTGGCTCAAAGGAGGTCAAAACATGCAGACGAATACATCCTAATAGTACCGGCAAAGTTTGTTGAAACATGTCAAACGATGTTCATAATTAATCCTCACGTTGTCAATTGTCTAAATAATACATTTTCAACCGGACAATTGCGTATTCAATAGAAATGAAAAACAACGAAGGACGCGCACTCTGTCACGCGCGCAAACCAGTACTGCATGCTTCCTCAGCCCACTGACAGCAAGATCTCATTCTTCTTCATTTTTCAGAAAACAAGTCTAAACCAATGTCTAAAGACTGTTGACATCTAGTGGTAGCCATAGGAACTGCAATCTGGATCCTAACCCATTAGAAACTCAATAGGCATTCAATTGAAAACTACCCACATCAAAAAAATCCCACCTCCTGGATAACTTTTCCTCAGGTTTTTGCCTGCCATATCAGTTCTGTTATACTCAGAGACATTATTTTAACAGTTTTGGAAACTGTAGAGTGTGTTCTATCCAAATCTACCATTTATATGCATATCCTAGTTTCTGGGCCTGAGTAACAGGCAGTTTACTTTGGGAACGTTTCTCATCCAGGCATCAAAAAACTGCCCCCAAGCATACATTAAACTCCCTGTTCGAAGACTGACAATCACATGATTTCTTTTAGGATTTTGCAGTGTGACAGGTTTTTGTGAGAGACAATTTTCATCAAAAGCAGCATTGGTTTGCTCGTTTCTGTGCGAGATTAGTACTGTAAAGCCACATTGGTACTTGTGCTGATTCACTTGTGCTTAGATTGCACACATAAAAACCATGACCACGACGTGAGTTGAACACGCAACCTTCTGATCTGGAGTCAGACGCGCTACCATTGCGCCACGAGGTCATTGACATTTAACATCTTTGGAGAGGATGCCTAGTTCAGATTTTAATGAGTGTATAATTTGGAATGGAGGCCTGGTTCTCTGGGGAAATGAACCATCAGCACGTGCCTCTGCCCGGCAGGTTAAGTGTATGAAAATAAGCAGATGCAGAGCCCAGATAGCTCAGTCGGTAGAGCATCAGACTTTTAATCTGAGGGTCCAGGGTTCAAGTCCCTGTTTGGGCGTTGCTTTAATGTTTACCTTTTCTGGCGCAGGTGTTCTGCTAGCAACCCACCTCGACAACATCCGGTGAAATTGCAGAGCGCCAAATTCAAAATATAGAAATAGTCAATATAAACATTCACAAAAATACAAGTGTTATACATCGGCTTAAAGATTAACTTCTTGTTAATCCAGCCGCTTTGTCACATTTCAAATAGGATTTACTGCGAAAGCCTACCATGCGATTATCTGAGGACAGCGCCCCACTTACAAAAACATATTCCAACCAAGTAGACGAGTCACAAAAGTCATAAATAGCGATAAAATGAATCACTTACCTTTGAACATCTTCATCTGGTTGCAGTCACAAGAGTCCCAGCTCCACAATAAAGGTTTGTTTTGTTCGAGAAAGTCCCTCTTTATATCCCAAAAACTCTGTTTTGTTGGCGCATTGTGTTCAGTAATACACTGGCTCAAAGGAGGTCAAAACATGCAGACGAATACATCCTAATAGTACCGGCAAAGTTTGTTGAAACATGTCAAACGATGTTCATAATTAATCCTCACGTTGTCAATTGTCTAAATAATACATTTTCAACCGGACAATTGCGTATTCAATAGAAATGAAAAACAACGAAGGACGCGCACTCTGTCACGCGCGCAAACCAGTACTGCATGCTTCCTCAGCCCACTGACAGCAAGATCTCATTCTTCTTCATTTTTCAGAAAACAAGTCTAAACCAATGTCTAAAGACTGTTGACATCTAGTGGTAGCCATAGGAACTGCAATCTGGATCCTAACCCATTAGAAACTCAATAGGCATTCAATTGAAAACTACCCACATCAAAAAAATCCCACCTCCTGGATAACTTTTCCTCAGGTTTTTGCCTGCCATATCAGTTCTGTTATACTCAGAGACATTATTTTAACAGTTTTGGAAACTGTAGAGTGTGTTCTATCCAAATCTACCATTTATATGCATATCCTAGTTTCTGGGCCTGAGTAACAGGCAGTTTACTTTGGGAACGTTTCTCATCCAGGCATCAAAAAACTGCCCCCAAGCATACATTAAACTCCCTGTTCGAAGACTGACAATCACATGATTTCTTTTAGGATTTTGCAGTGTGACAGGTTTTTGTGAGAGACAATTTTCATCAAAAGCAGCATTGGTTTGCTCGTTTCTGTGCGAGATTAGTACTGTAAAGCCACATTGGTACTTGTGCTGATTCACTTGTGCTTAGATTGCACACATAAAAACCATGACCACGACGTGAGTTGAACACGCAACCTTCTGATCTGGAGTCAGACGCGCTACCATTGCGCCACGAGGTCATTGACATTTAACATCTTTGGAGAGGATGCCTAGTTCAGATTTTAATGAGTGTATAATTTGGAATGGAGGCCTGGTTCTCTGGGGAAATGAACCATCAGCACGTGCCTCTGCCCGGCAGGTTAAGTGTATGAAAATAAGCAGATGCAGAGCCCAGATAGCTCAGTCGGTAGAGCATCAGACTTTTAATCTGAGGGTCCAGGGTTCAAGTCCCTGTTTGGGCGTTGCTTTAATGTTTACCTTTTCTGGCGCAGGTGTTCTGCTAGCAACCCACCTCGACAACATCCGGTGAAATTGCAGAGCGCCAAATTCAAAATATAGAAATAGTCAATATAAACATTCACAAAAATACAAGTGTTATACATCGGCTTAAAGATTAACTTCTTGTTAATCCAGCCGCTTTGTCACATTTCAAATAGGATTTACTGCGAAAGCCTACCATGCGATTATCTGAGGACAGCGCCCCACTTACAAAAACATATTCCAACCAAGTAGACGAGTCACAAAAGTCATAAATAGCGATAAAATGAATCACTTACCTTTGAACATCTTCATCTGGTTGCAGTCACAAGAGTCCCAGCTCCACAATAAAGGTTTGTTTTGTTCGAGAAAGTCCCTCTTTATATCCCAAAAACTCTGTTTTGTTGGCGCATTGTGTTCAGTAATACACTGGCTCAAAGGAGGTCAAAACATGCAGACGAATACATCCTAATAGTACCGGCAAAGTTTGTTGAAACATGTCAAACGATGTTCATAATTAATCCTCACGTTGTCAATTGTCTAAATAATACATTTTCAACCGGACAATTGCGTATTCAATAGAAATGAAAAACAACGAAGGACGCGCACTCTGTCACGCGCGCAAACCAGTACTGCATGCTTCCTCAGCCCACTGACAGCAAGATCTCATTCTTCTTCATTTTTCAGAAAACAAGTCTAAACCAATGTCTAAAGACTGTTGACATCTAGTGGTAGCCATAGGAACTGCAATCTGGATCCTAACCCATTAGAAACTCAATAGGCATTCAATTGAAAACTACCCACATCAAAAAAATCCCACCTCCTGGATAACTTTTCCTCAGGTTTTTGCCTGCCATATCAGTTCTGTTATACTCAGAGACATTATTTTAACAGTTTTGGAAACTGTAGAGTGTGTTCTATCCAAATCTACCATTTATATGCATATCCTAGTTTCTGGGCCTGAGTAACAGGCAGTTTACTTTGGGAACGTTTCTCATCCAGGCATCAAAAAACTGCCCCCAAGCATACATTAAACTCCCTGTTCGAAGACTGACAATCACATGATTTCTTTTAGGATTTTGCAGTGTGACAGGTTTTTGTGAGAGACAATTTTCATCAAAAGCAGCATTGGTTTGCTCGTTTCTGTGCGAGATTAGTACTGTAAAGCCACATTGGTACTTGTGCTGATTCACTTGTGCTTAGATTGCACACATAAAAACCATGACCACGACGTGAGTTGAACACGCAACCTTCTGATCTGGAGTCAGACGCGCTACCATTGCGCCACGAGGTCATTGACATTTAACATCTTTGGAGAGGATGCCTAGTTCAGATTTTAATGAGTGTATAATTTGGAATGGAGGCCTGGTTCTCTGGGGAAATGAACCATCAGCACGTGCCTCTGCCCGGCAGGTTAAGTGTATGAAAATAAGCAGATGCAGAGCCCAGATAGCTCAGTCGGTAGAGCATCAGACTTTTAATCTGAGGGTCCAGGGTTCAAGTCCCTGTTTGGGCGTTGCTTTAATGTTTACCTTTTCTGGCGCAGGTGTTCTGCTAGCAACCCACCTCGACAACATCCGGTGAAATTGCAGAGCGCCAAATTCAAAATATAGAAATAGTCAATATAAACATTCACAAAAATACAAGTGTTATACATCGGCTTAAAGATTAACTTCTTGTTAATCCAGCCGCTTTGTCACATTTCAAATAGGATTTACTGCGAAAGCCTACCATGCGATTATCTGAGGACAGCGCCCCACTTACAAAAACATATTCCAACCAAGTAGACGAGTCACAAAAGTCATAAATAGCGATAAAATGAATCACTTACCTTTGAACATCTTCATCTGGTTGCAGTCACAAGAGTCCCAGCTCCACAATAAAGGTTTGTTTTGTTCGAGAAAGTCCCTCTTTATATCCCAAAAACTCTGTTTTGTTGGCGCATTGTGTTCAGTAATACACTGGCTCAAAGGAGGTCAAAACATGCAGACGAATACATCCTAATAGTACCGGCAAAGTTTGTTGAAACATGTCAAACGATGTTCATAATTAATCCTCACGTTGTCAATTGTCTAAATAATACATTTTCAACCGGACAATTGCGTATTCAATAGAAATGAAAAACAACGAAGGACGCGCACTCTGTCACGCGCGCAAACCAGTACTGCATGCTTCCTCAGCCCACTGACAGCAAGATCTCATTCTTCTTCATTTTTCAGAAAACAAGTCTAAACCAATGTCTAAAGACTGTTGACATCTAGTGGTAGCCATAGGAACTGCAATCTGGATCCTAACCCATTAGAAACTCAATAGGCATTCAATTGAAAACTACCCACATCAAAAAAATCCCACCTCCTGGATAACTTTTCCTCAGGTTTTTGCCTGCCATATCAGTTCTGTTATACTCAGAGACATTATTTTAACAGTTTTGGAAACTGTAGAGTGTGTTCTATCCAAATCTACCATTTATATGCATATCCTAGTTTCTGGGCCTGAGTAACAGGCAGTTTACTTTGGGAACGTTTCTCATCCAGGCATCAAAAAACTGCCCCCAAGCATACATTAAACTCCCTGTTCGAAGACTGACAATCACATGATTTCTTTTAGGATTTTGCAGTGTGACAGGTTTTTGTGAGAGACAATTTTCATCAAAAGCAGCATTGGTTTGCTCGTTTCTGTGCGAGATTAGTACTGTAAAGCCACATTGGTACTTGTGCTGATTCACTTGTGCTTAGATTGCACACATAAAAACCATGACCACGACGTGAGTTGAACACGCAACCTTCTGATCTGGAGTCAGACGCGCTACCATTGCGCCACGAGGTCATTGACATTTAACATCTTTGGAGAGGATGCCTAGTTCAGATTTTAATGAGTGTATAATTTGGAATGGAGGCCTGGTTCTCTGGGGAAATGAACCATCAGCACGTGCCTCTGCCCGGCAGGTTAAGTGTATGAAAATAAGCAGATGCAGAGCCCAGATAGCTCAGTCGGTAGAGCATCAGACTTTTAATCTGAGGGTCCAGGGTTCAAGTCCCTGTTTGGGCGTTGCTTTAATGTTTACCTTTTCTGGCGCAGGTGTTCTGCTAGCAACCCACCTCGACAACATCCGGTGAAATTGCAGAGCGCCAAATTCAAAATATAGAAATAGTCAATATAAACATTCACAAAAATACAAGTGTTATACATCGGCTTAAAGATTAACTTCTTGTTAATCCAGCCGCTTTGTCACATTTCAAATAGGATTTACTGCGAAAGCCTACCATGCGATTATCTGAGGACAGCGCCCCACTTACAAAAACATATTCCAACCAAGTAGACGAGTCACAAAAGTCATAAATAGCGATAAAATGAATCACTTACCTTTGAACATCTTCATCTGGTTGCAGTCACAAGAGTCCCAGCTCCACAATAAAGGTTTGTTTTGTTCGAGAAAGTCCCTCTTTATATCCCAAAAACTCTGTTTTGTTGGCGCATTGTGTTCAGTAATACACTGGCTCAAAGGAGGTCAAAACATGCAGACGAATACATCCTAATAGTACCGGCAAAGTTTGTTGAAACATGTCAAACGATGTTCATAATTAATCCTCACGTTGTCAATTGTCTAAATAATACATTTTCAACCGGACAATTGCGTATTCAATAGAAATGAAAAACAACGAAGGACGCGCACTCTGTCACGCGCGCAAACCAGTACTGCATGCTTCCTCAGCCCACTGACAGCAAGATCTCATTCTTCTTCATTTTTCAGAAAACAAGTCTAAACCAATGTCTAAAGACTGTTGACATCTAGTGGTAGCCATAGGAACTGCAATCTGGATCCTAACCCATTAGAAACTCAATAGGCATTCAATTGAAAACTACCCACATCAAAAAAATCCCACCTCCTGGATAACTTTTCCTCAGGTTTTTGCCTGCCATATCAGTTCTGTTATACTCAGAGACATTATTTTAACAGTTTTGGAAACTGTAGAGTGTGTTCTATCCAAATCTACCATTTATATGCATATCCTAGTTTCTGGGCCTGAGTAACAGGCAGTTTACTTTGGGAACGTTTCTCATCCAGGCATCAAAAAACTGCCCCCAAGCATACATTAAACTCCCTGTTCGAAGACTGACAATCACATGATTTCTTTTAGGATTTTGCAGTGTGACAGGTTTTTGTGAGAGACAATTTTCATCAAAAGCAGCATTGGTTTGCTCGTTTCTGTGCGAGATTAGTACTGTAAAGCCACATTGGTACTTGTGCTGATTCACTTGTGCTTAGATTGCACACATAAAAACCATGACCACGACGTGAGTTGAACACGCAACCTTCTGATCTGGAGTCAGACGCGCTACCATTGCGCCACGAGGTCATTGACATTTAACATCTTTGGAGAGGATGCCTAGTTCAGATTTTAATGAGTGTATAATTTGGAATGGAGGCCTGGTTCTCTGGGGAAATGAACCATCAGCACGTGCCTCTGCCCGGCAGGTTAAGTGTATGAAAATAAGCAGATGCAGAGCCCAGATAGCTCAGTCGGTAGAGCATCAGACTTTTAATCTGAGGGTCCAGGGTTCAAGTCCCTGTTTGGGCGTTGCTTTAATGTTTACCTTTTCTGGCGCAGGTGTTCTGCTAGCAACCCACCTCGACAACATCCGGTGAAATTGCAGAGCGCCAAATTCAAAATATAGAAATAGTCAATATAAACATTCACAAAAATACAAGTGTTATACATCGGCTTAAAGATTAACTTCTTGTTAATCCAGCCGCTTTGTCACATTTCAAATAGGATTTACTGCGAAAGCCTACCATGCGATTATCTGAGGACAGCGCCCCACTTACAAAAACATATTCCAACCAAGTAGACGAGTCACAAAAGTCATAAATAGCGATAAAATGAATCACTTACCTTTGAACATCTTCATCTGGTTGCAGTCACAAGAGTCCCAGCTCCACAATAAAGGTTTGTTTTGTTCGAGAAAGTCCCTCTTTATATCCCAAAAACTCTGTTTTGTTGGCGCATTGTGTTCAGTAATACACTGGCTCAAAGGAGGTCAAAACATGCAGACGAATACATCCTAATAGTACCGGCAAAGTTTGTTGAAACATGTCAAACGATGTTCATAATTAATCCTCACGTTGTCAATTGTCTAAATAATACATTTTCAACCGGACAATTGCGTATTCAATAGAAATGAAAAACAACGAAGGACGCGCACTCTGTCACGCGCGCAAACCAGTACTGCATGCTTCCTCAGCCCACTGACAGCAAGATCTCATTCTTCTTCATTTTTCAGAAAACAAGTCTAAACCAATGTCTAAAGACTGTTGACATCTAGTGGTAGCCATAGGAACTGCAATCTGGATCCTAACCCATTAGAAACTCAATAGGCATTCAATTGAAAACTACCCACATCAAAAAAATCCCACCTCCTGGATAACTTTTCCTCAGGTTTTTGCCTGCCATATCAGTTCTGTTATACTCAGAGACATTATTTTAACAGTTTTGGAAACTGTAGAGTGTGTTCTATCCAAATCTACCATTTATATGCATATCCTAGTTTCTGGGCCTGAGTAACAGGCAGTTTACTTTGGGAACGTTTCTCATCCAGGCATCAAAAAACTGCCCCCAAGCATACATTAAACTCCCTGTTCGAAGACTGACAATCACATGATTTCTTTTAGGATTTTGCAGTGTGACAGGTTTTTGTGAGAGACAATTTTCATCAAAAGCAGCATTGGTTTGCTCGTTTCTGTGCGAGATTAGTACTGTAAAGCCACATTGGTACTTGTGCTGATTCACTTGTGCTTAGATTGCACACATAAAAACCATGACCACGACGTGAGTTGAACACGCAACCTTCTGATCTGGAGTCAGACGCGCTACCATTGCGCCACGAGGTCATTGACATTTAACATCTTTGGAGAGGATGCCTAGTTCAGATTTTAATGAGTGTATAATTTGGAATGGAGGCCTGGTTCTCTGGGGAAATGAACCATCAGCACGTGCCTCTGCCCGGCAGGTTAAGTGTATGAAAATAAGCAGATGCAGAGCCCAGATAGCTCAGTCGGTAGAGCATCAGACTTTTAATCTGAGGGTCCAGGGTTCAAGTCCCTGTTTGGGCGTTGCTTTAATGTTTACCTTTTCTGGCGCAGGTGTTCTGCTAGCAACCCACCTCGACAACATCCGGTGAAATTGCAGAGCGCCAAATTCAAAATATAGAAATAGTCAATATAAACATTCACAAAAATACAAGTGTTATACATCGGCTTAAAGATTAACTTCTTGTTAATCCAGCCGCTTTGTCACATTTCAAATAGGATTTACTGCGAAAGCCTACCATGCGATTATCTGAGGACAGCGCCCCACTTACAAAAACATATTCCAACCAAGTAGACGAGTCACAAAAGTCATAAATAGCGATAAAATGAATCACTTACCTTTGAACATCTTCATCTGGTTGCAGTCACAAGAGTCCCAGCTCCACAATAAAGGTTTGTTTTGTTCGAGAAAGTCCCTCTTTATATCCCAAAAACTCTGTTTTGTTGGCGCATTGTGTTCAGTAATACACTGGCTCAAAGGAGGTCAAAACATGCAGACGAATACATCCTAATAGTACCGGCAAAGTTTGTTGAAACATGTCAAACGATGTTCATAATTAATCCTCACGTTGTCAATTGTCTAAATAATACATTTTCAACCGGACAATTGCGTATTCAATAGAAATGAAAAACAACGAAGGACGCGCACTCTGTCACGCGCGCAAACCAGTACTGCATGCTTCCTCAGCCCACTGACAGCAAGATCTCATTCTTCTTCATTTTTCAGAAAACAAGTCTAAACCAATGTCTAAAGACTGTTGACATCTAGTGGTAGCCATAGGAACTGCAATCTGGATCCTAACCCATTAGAAACTCAATAGGCATTCAATTGAAAACTACCCACATCAAAAAAATCCCACCTCCTGGATAACTTTTCCTCAGGTTTTTGCCTGCCATATCAGTTCTGTTATACTCAGAGACATTATTTTAACAGTTTTGGAAACTGTAGAGTGTGTTCTATCCAAATCTACCATTTATATGCATATCCTAGTTTCTGGGCCTGAGTAACAGGCAGTTTACTTTGGGAACGTTTCTCATCCAGGCATCAAAAAACTGCCCCCAAGCATACATTAAACTCCCTGTTCGAAGACTGACAATCACATGATTTCTTTTAGGATTTTGCAGTGTGACAGGTTTTTGTGAGAGACAATTTTCATCAAAAGCAGCATTGGTTTGCTCGTTTCTGTGCGAGATTAGTACTGTAAAGCCACATTGGTACTTGTGCTGATTCACTTGTGCTTAGATTGCACACATAAAAACCATGACCACGACGTGAGTTGAACACGCAACCTTCTGATCTGGAGTCAGACGCGCTACCATTGCGCCACGAGGTCATTGACATTTAACATCTTTGGAGAGGATGCCTAGTTCAGATTTTAATGAGTGTATAATTTGGAATGGAGGCCTGGTTCTCTGGGGAAATGAACCATCAGCACGTGCCTCTGCCCGGCAGGTTAAGTGTATGAAAATAAGCAGATGCAGAGCCCAGATAGCTCAGTCGGTAGAGCATCAGACTTTTAATCTGAGGGTCCAGGGTTCAAGTCCCTGTTTGGGCGTTGCTTTAATGTTTACCTTTTCTGGCGCAGGTGTTCTGCTAGCAACCCACCTCGACAACATCCGGTGAAATTGCAGAGCGCCAAATTCAAAATATAGAAATAGTCAATATAAACATTCACAAAAATACAAGTGTTATACATCGGCTTAAAGATTAACTTCTTGTTAATCCAGCCGCTTTGTCACATTTCAAATAGGATTTACTGCGAAAGCCTACCATGCGATTATCTGAGGACAGCGCCCCACTTACAAAAACATATTCCAACCAAGTAGACGAGTCACAAAAGTCATAAATAGCGATAAAATGAATCACTTACCTTTGAACATCTTCATCTGGTTGCAGTCACAAGAGTCCCAGCTCCACAATAAAGGTTTGTTTTGTTCGAGAAAGTCCCTCTTTATATCCCAAAAACTCTGTTTTGTTGGCGCATTGTGTTCAGTAATACACTGGCTCAAAGGAGGTCAAAACATGCAGACGAATACATCCTAATAGTACCGGCAAAGTTTGTTGAAACATGTCAAACGATGTTCATAATTAATCCTCACGTTGTCAATTGTCTAAATAATACATTTTCAACCGGACAATTGCGTATTCAATAGAAATGAAAAACAACGAAGGACGCGCACTCTGTCACGCGCGCAAACCAGTACTGCATGCTTCCTCAGCCCACTGACAGCAAGATCTCATTCTTCTTCATTTTTCAGAAAACAAGTCTAAACCAATGTCTAAAGACTGTTGACATCTAGTGGTAGCCATAGGAACTGCAATCTGGATCCTAACCCATTAGAAACTCAATAGGCATTCAATTGAAAACTACCCACATCAAAAAAATCCCACCTCCTGGATAACTTTTCCTCAGGTTTTTGCCTGCCATATCAGTTCTGTTATACTCAGAGACATTATTTTAACAGTTTTGGAAACTGTAGAGTGTGTTCTATCCAAATCTACCATTTATATGCATATCCTAGTTTCTGGGCCTGAGTAACAGGCAGTTTACTTTGGGAACGTTTCTCATCCAGGCATCAAAAAACTGCCCCCAAGCATACATTAAACTCCCTGTTCGAAGACTGACAATCACATGATTTCTTTTAGGATTTTGCAGTGTGACAGGTTTTTGTGAGAGACAATTTTCATCAAAAGCAGCATTGGTTTGCTCGTTTCTGTGCGAGATTAGTACTGTAAAGCCACATTGGTACTTGTGCTGATTCACTTGTGCTTAGATTGCACACATAAAAACCATGACCACGACGTGAGTTGAACACGCAACCTTCTGATCTGGAGTCAGACGCGCTACCATTGCGCCACGAGGTCATTGACATTTAACATCTTTGGAGAGGATGCCTAGTTCAGATTTTAATGAGTGTATAATTTGGAATGGAGGCCTGGTTCTCTGGGGAAATGAACCATCAGCACGTGCCTCTGCCCGGCAGGTTAAGTGTATGAAAATAAGCAGATGCAGAGCCCAGATAGCTCAGTCGGTAGAGCATCAGACTTTTAATCTGAGGGTCCAGGGTTCAAGTCCCTGTTTGGGCGTTGCTTTAATGTTTACCTTTTCTGGCGCAGGTGTTCTGCTAGCAACCCACCTCGACAACATCCGGTGAAATTGCAGAGCGCCAAATTCAAAATATAGAAATAGTCAATATAAACATTCACAAAAATACAAGTGTTATACATCGGCTTAAAGATTAACTTCTTGTTAATCCAGCCGCTTTGTCACATTTCAAATAGGATTTACTGCGAAAGCCTACCATGCGATTATCTGAGGACAGCGCCCCACTTACAAAAACATATTCCAACCAAGTAGACGAGTCACAAAAGTCATAAATAGCGATAAAATGAATCACTTACCTTTGAACATCTTCATCTGGTTGCAGTCACAAGAGTCCCAGCTCCACAATAAAGGTTTGTTTTGTTCGAGAAAGTCCCTCTTTATATCCCAAAAACTCTGTTTTGTTGGCGCATTGTGTTCAGTAATACACTGGCTCAAAGGAGGTCAAAACATGCAGACGAATACATCCTAATAGTACCGGCAAAGTTTGTTGAAACATGTCAAACGATGTTCATAATTAATCCTCACGTTGTCAATTGTCTAAATAATACATTTTCAACCGGACAATTGCGTATTCAATAGAAATGAAAAACAACGAAGGACGCGCACTCTGTCACGCGCGCAAACCAGTACTGCATGCTTCCTCAGCCCACTGACAGCAAGATCTCATTCTTCTTCATTTTTCAGAAAACAAGTCTAAACCAATGTCTAAAGACTGTTGACATCTAGTGGTAGCCATAGGAACTGCAATCTGGATCCTAACCCATTAGAAACTCAATAGGCATTCAATTGAAAACTACCCACATCAAAAAAATCCCACCTCCTGGATAACTTTTCCTCAGGTTTTTGCCTGCCATATCAGTTCTGTTATACTCAGAGACATTATTTTAACAGTTTTGGAAACTGTAGAGTGTGTTCTATCCAAATCTACCATTTATATGCATATCCTAGTTTCTGGGCCTGAGTAACAGGCAGTTTACTTTGGGAACGTTTCTCATCCAGGCATCAAAAAACTGCCCCCAAGCATACATTAAACTCCCTGTTCGAAGACTGACAATCACATGATTTCTTTTAGGATTTTGCAGTGTGACAGGTTTTTGTGAGAGACAATTTTCATCAAAAGCAGCATTGGTTTGCTCGTTTCTGTGCGAGATTAGTACTGTAAAGCCACATTGGTACTTGTGCTGATTCACTTGTGCTTAGATTGCACACATAAAAACCATGACCACGACGTGAGTTGAACACGCAACCTTCTGATCTGGAGTCAGACGCGCTACCATTGCGCCACGAGGTCATTGACATTTAACATCTTTGGAGAGGATGCCTAGTTCAGATTTTAATGAGTGTATAATTTGGAATGGAGGCCTGGTTCTCTGGGGAAATGAACCATCAGCACGTGCCTCTGCCCGGCAGGTTAAGTGTATGAAAATAAGCAGATGCAGAGCCCAGATAGCTCAGTCGGTAGAGCATCAGACTTTTAATCTGAGGGTCCAGGGTTCAAGTCCCTGTTTGGGCGTTGCTTTAATGTTTACCTTTTCTGGCGCAGGTGTTCTGCTAGCAACCCACCTCGACAACATCCGGTGAAATTGCAGAGCGCCAAATTCAAAATATAGAAATAGTCAATATAAACATTCACAAAAATACAAGTGTTATACATCGGCTTAAAGATTAACTTCTTGTTAATCCAGCCGCTTTGTCACATTTCAAATAGGATTTACTGCGAAAGCCTACCATGCGATTATCTGAGGACAGCGCCCCACTTACAAAAACATATTCCAACCAAGTAGACGAGTCACAAAAGTCATAAATAGCGATAAAATGAATCACTTACCTTTGAACATCTTCATCTGGTTGCAGTCACAAGAGTCCCAGCTCCACAATAAAGGTTTGTTTTGTTCGAGAAAGTCCCTCTTTATATCCCAAAAACTCTGTTTTGTTGGCGCATTGTGTTCAGTAATACACTGGCTCAAAGGAGGTCAAAACATGCAGACGAATACATCCTAATAGTACCGGCAAAGTTTGTTGAAACATGTCAAACGATGTTCATAATTAATCCTCACGTTGTCAATTGTCTAAATAATACATTTTCAACCGGACAATTGCGTATTCAATAGAAATGAAAAACAACGAAGGACGCGCACTCTGTCACGCGCGCAAACCAGTACTGCATGCTTCCTCAGCCCACTGACAGCAAGATCTCATTCTTCTTCATTTTTCAGAAAACAAGTCTAAACCAATGTCTAAAGACTGTTGACATCTAGTGGTAGCCATAGGAACTGCAATCTGGATCCTAACCCATTAGAAACTCAATAGGCATTCAATTGAAAACTACCCACATCAAAAAAATCCCACCTCCTGGATAACTTTTCCTCAGGTTTTTGCCTGCCATATCAGTTCTGTTATACTCAGAGACATTATTTTAACAGTTTTGGAAACTGTAGAGTGTGTTCTATCCAAATCTACCATTTATATGCATATCCTAGTTTCTGGGCCTGAGTAACAGGCAGTTTACTTTGGGAACGTTTCTCATCCAGGCATCAAAAAACTGCCCCCAAGCATACATTAAACTCCCTGTTCGAAGACTGACAATCACATGATTTCTTTTAGGATTTTGCAGTGTGACAGGTTTTTGTGAGAGACAATTTTCATCAAAAGCAGCATTGGTTTGCTCGTTTCTGTGCGAGATTAGTACTGTAAAGCCACATTGGTACTTGTGCTGATTCACTTGTGCTTAGATTGCACACATAAAAACCATGACCACGACGTGAGTTGAACACGCAACCTTCTGATCTGGAGTCAGACGCGCTACCATTGCGCCACGAGGTCATTGACATTTAACATCTTTGGAGAGGATGCCTAGTTCAGATTTTAATGAGTGTATAATTTGGAATGGAGGCCTGGTTCTCTGGGGAAATGAACCATCAGCACGTGCCTCTGCCCGGCAGGTTAAGTGTATGAAAATAAGCAGATGCAGAGCCCAGATAGCTCAGTCGGTAGAGCATCAGACTTTTAATCTGAGGGTCCAGGGTTCAAGTCCCTGTTTGGGCGTTGCTTTAATGTTTACCTTTTCTGGCGCAGGTGTTCTGCTAGCAACCCACCTCGACAACATCCGGTGAAATTGCAGAGCGCCAAATTCAAAATATAGAAATAGTCAATATAAACATTCACAAAAATACAAGTGTTATACATCGGCTTAAAGATTAACTTCTTGTTAATCCAGCCGCTTTGTCACATTTCAAATAGGATTTACTGCGAAAGCCTACCATGCGATTATCTGAGGACAGCGCCCCACTTACAAAAACATATTCCAACCAAGTAGACGAGTCACAAAAGTCATAAATAGCGATAAAATGAATCACTTACCTTTGAACATCTTCATCTGGTTGCAGTCACAAGAGTCCCAGCTCCACAATAAAGGTTTGTTTTGTTCGAGAAAGTCCCTCTTTATATCCCAAAAACTCTGTTTTGTTGGCGCATTGTGTTCAGTAATACACTGGCTCAAAGGAGGTCAAAACATGCAGACGAATACATCCTAATAGTACCGGCAAAGTTTGTTGAAACATGTCAAACGATGTTCATAATTAATCCTCACGTTGTCAATTGTCTAAATAATACATTTTCAACCGGACAATTGCGTATTCAATAGAAATGAAAAACAACGAAGGACGCGCACTCTGTCACGCGCGCAAACCAGTACTGCATGCTTCCTCAGCCCACTGACAGCAAGATCTCATTCTTCTTCATTTTTCAGAAAACAAGTCTAAACCAATGTCTAAAGACTGTTGACATCTAGTGGTAGCCATAGGAACTGCAATCTGGATCCTAACCCATTAGAAACTCAATAGGCATTCAATTGAAAACTACCCACATCAAAAAAATCCCACCTCCTGGATAACTTTTCCTCAGGTTTTTGCCTGCCATATCAGTTCTGTTATACTCAGAGACATTATTTTAACAGTTTTGGAAACTGTAGAGTGTGTTCTATCCAAATCTACCATTTATATGCATATCCTAGTTTCTGGGCCTGAGTAACAGGCAGTTTACTTTGGGAACGTTTCTCATCCAGGCATCAAAAAACTGCCCCCAAGCATACATTAAACTCCCTGTTCGAAGACTGACAATCACATGATTTCTTTTAGGATTTTGCAGTGTGACAGGTTTTTGTGAGAGACAATTTTCATCAAAAGCAGCATTGGTTTGCTCGTTTCTGTGCGAGATTAGTACTGTAAAGCCACATTGGTACTTGTGCTGATTCACTTGTGCTTAGATTGCACACATAAAAACCATGACCACGACGTGAGTTGAACACGCAACCTTCTGATCTGGAGTCAGACGCGCTACCATTGCGCCACGAGGTCATTGACATTTAACATCTTTGGAGAGGATGCCTAGTTCAGATTTTAATGAGTGTATAATTTGGAATGGAGGCCTGGTTCTCTGGGGAAATGAACCATCAGCACGTGCCTCTGCCCGGCAGGTTAAGTGTATGAAAATAAGCAGATGCAGAGCCCAGATAGCTCAGTCGGTAGAGCATCAGACTTTTAATCTGAGGGTCCAGGGTTCAAGTCCCTGTTTGGGCGTTGCTTTAATGTTTACCTTTTCTGGCGCAGGTGTTCTGCTAGCAACCCACCTCGACAACATCCGGTGAAATTGCAGAGCGCCAAATTCAAAATATAGAAATAGTCAATATAAACATTCACAAAAATACAAGTGTTATACATCGGCTTAAAGATTAACTTCTTGTTAATCCAGCCGCTTTGTCACATTTCAAATAGGATTTACTGCGAAAGCCTACCATGCGATTATCTGAGGACAGCGCCCCACTTACAAAAACATATTCCAACCAAGTAGACGAGTCACAAAAGTCATAAATAGCGATAAAATGAATCACTTACCTTTGAACATCTTCATCTGGTTGCAGTCACAAGAGTCCCAGCTCCACAATAAAGGTTTGTTTTGTTCGAGAAAGTCCCTCTTTATATCCCAAAAACTCTGTTTTGTTGGCGCATTGTGTTCAGTAATACACTGGCTCAAAGGAGGTCAAAACATGCAGACGAATACATCCTAATAGTACCGGCAAAGTTTGTTGAAACATGTCAAACGATGTTCATAATTAATCCTCACGTTGTCAATTGTCTAAATAATACATTTTCAACCGGACAATTGCGTATTCAATAGAAATGAAAAACAACGAAGGACGCGCACTCTGTCACGCGCGCAAACCAGTACTGCATGCTTCCTCAGCCCACTGACAGCAAGATCTCATTCTTCTTCATTTTTCAGAAAACAAGTCTAAACCAATGTCTAAAGACTGTTGACATCTAGTGGTAGCCATAGGAACTGCAATCTGGATCCTAACCCATTAGAAACTCAATAGGCATTCAATTGAAAACTACCCACATCAAAAAAATCCCACCTCCTGGATAACTTTTCCTCAGGTTTTTGCCTGCCATATCAGTTCTGTTATACTCAGAGACATTATTTTAACAGTTTTGGAAACTGTAGAGTGTGTTCTATCCAAATCTACCATTTATATGCATATCCTAGTTTCTGGGCCTGAGTAACAGGCAGTTTACTTTGGGAACGTTTCTCATCCAGGCATCAAAAAACTGCCCCCAAGCATACATTAAACTCCCTGTTCGAAGACTGACAATCACATGATTTCTTTTAGGATTTTGCAGTGTGACAGGTTTTTGTGAGAGACAATTTTCATCAAAAGCAGCATTGGTTTGCTCGTTTCTGTGCGAGATTAGTACTGTAAAGCCACATTGGTACTTGTGCTGATTCACTTGTGCTTAGATTGCACACATAAAAACCATGACCACGACGTGAGTTGAACACGCAACCTTCTGATCTGGAGTCAGACGCGCTACCATTGCGCCACGAGGTCATTGACATTTAACATCTTTGGAGAGGATGCCTAGTTCAGATTTTAATGAGTGTATAATTTGGAATGGAGGCCTGGTTCTCTGGGGAAATGAACCATCAGCACGTGCCTCTGCCCGGCAGGTTAAGTGTATGAAAATAAGCAGATGCAGAGCCCAGATAGCTCAGTCGGTAGAGCATCAGACTTTTAATCTGAGGGTCCAGGGTTCAAGTCCCTGTTTGGGCGTTGCTTTAATGTTTACCTTTTCTGGCGCAGGTGTTCTGCTAGCAACCCACCTCGACAACATCCGGTGAAATTGCAGAGCGCCAAATTCAAAATATAGAAATAGTCAATATAAACATTCACAAAAATACAAGTGTTATACATCGGCTTAAAGATTAACTTCTTGTTAATCCAGCCGCTTTGTCACATTTCAAATAGGATTTACTGCGAAAGCCTACCATGCGATTATCTGAGGACAGCGCCCCACTTACAAAAACATATTCCAACCAAGTAGACGAGTCACAAAAGTCATAAATAGCGATAAAATGAATCACTTACCTTTGAACATCTTCATCTGGTTGCAGTCACAAGAGTCCCAGCTCCACAATAAAGGTTTGTTTTGTTCGAGAAAGTCCCTCTTTATATCCCAAAAACTCTGTTTTGTTGGCGCATTGTGTTCAGTAATACACTGGCTCAAAGGAGGTCAAAACATGCAGACGAATACATCCTAATAGTACCGGCAAAGTTTGTTGAAACATGTCAAACGATGTTCATAATTAATCCTCACGTTGTCAATTGTCTAAATAATACATTTTCAACCGGACAATTGCGTATTCAATAGAAATGAAAAACAACGAAGGACGCGCACTCTGTCACGCGCGCAAACCAGTACTGCATGCTTCCTCAGCCCACTGACAGCAAGATCTCATTCTTCTTCATTTTTCAGAAAACAAGTCTAAACCAATGTCTAAAGACTGTTGACATCTAGTGGTAGCCATAGGAACTGCAATCTGGATCCTAACCCATTAGAAACTCAATAGGCATTCAATTGAAAACTACCCACATCAAAAAAATCCCACCTCCTGGATAACTTTTCCTCAGGTTTTTGCCTGCCATATCAGTTCTGTTATACTCAGAGACATTATTTTAACAGTTTTGGAAACTGTAGAGTGTGTTCTATCCAAATCTACCATTTATATGCATATCCTAGTTTCTGGGCCTGAGTAACAGGCAGTTTACTTTGGGAACGTTTCTCATCCAGGCATCAAAAAACTGCCCCCAAGCATACATTAAACTCCCTGTTCGAAGACTGACAATCACATGATTTCTTTTAGGATTTTGCAGTGTGACAGGTTTTTGTGAGAGACAATTTTCATCAAAAGCAGCATTGGTTTGCTCGTTTCTGTGCGAGATTAGTACTGTAAAGCCACATTGGTACTTGTGCTGATTCACTTGTGCTTAGATTGCACACATAAAAACCATGACCACGACGTGAGTTGAACACGCAACCTTCTGATCTGGAGTCAGACGCGCTACCATTGCGCCACGAGGTCATTGACATTTAACATCTTTGGAGAGGATGCCTAGTTCAGATTTTAATGAGTGTATAATTTGGAATGGAGGCCTGGTTCTCTGGGGAAATGAACCCATCAGCACGTGCCTCTGCCCGGCAGGTTAAGTGTATGAAAATAAGCAGATGCAGAGCCCAGATAGCTCAGTCGGTAGAGCATCAGACTTTTAATCTGAGGGTCCAGGGTTCAAGTCCCTGTTTGGGCGTTGCTTTAATGTTTACCTTTTCTGGCGCAGGTGTTCTGCTAGCAACCCACCTCGACAACATCCGGTGAAATTGCAGAGCGCCAAATTCAAAATATAGAAATAGTCAATATAAACATTCACAAAAATACAAGTGTTATACATCGGCTTAAAGATTAACTTCTTGTTAATCCAGCCGCTTTGTCACATTTCAAATAGGATTTACTGCGAAAGCCTACCATGCGATTATCTGAGGACAGCGCCCCACTTACAAAAACATATTCCAACCAAGTAGACGAGTCACAAAAGTCATAAATAGCGATAAAATGAATCACTTACCTTTGAACATCTTCATCTGGTTGCAGTCACAAGAGTCCCAGCTCCACAATAAAGGTTTGTTTTGTTCGAGAAAGTCCCTCTTTATATCCCAAAAACTCTGTTTTGTTGGCGCATTGTGTTCAGTAATACACTGGCTCAAAGGAGGTCAAAACATGCAGACGAATACATCCTAATAGTACCGGCAAAGTTTGTTGAAACATGTCAAACGATGTTCATAATTAATCCTCACGTTGTCAATTGTCTAAATAATACATTTTCAACCGGACAATTGCGTATTCAATAGAAATGAAAAACAACGAAGGACGCGCACTCTGTCACGCGCGCAAACCAGTACTGCATGCTTCCTCAGCCCACTGACAGCAAGATCTCATTCTTCTTCATTTTTCAGAAAACAAGTCTAAACCAATGTCTAAAGACTGTTGACATCTAGTGGTAGCCATAGGAACTGCAATCTGGATCCTAACCCATTAGAAACTCAATAGGCATTCAATTGAAAACTACCCACATCAAAAAAATCCCACCTCCTGGATAACTTTTCCTCAGGTTTTTGCCTGCCATATCAGTTCTGTTATACTCAGAGACATTATTTTAACAGTTTTGGAAACTGTAGAGTGTGTTCTATCCAAATCTACCATTTATATGCATATCCTAGTTTCTGGGCCTGAGTAACAGGCAGTTTACTTTGGGAACGTTTCTCATCCAGGCATCAAAAAACTGCCCCCAAGCATACATTAAACTCCCTGTTCGAAGACTGACAATCACATGATTTCTTTTAGGATTTTGCAGTGTGACAGGTTTTTGTGAGAGACAATTTTCATCAAAAGCAGCATTGGTTTGCTCGTTTCTGTGCGAGATTAGTACTGTAAAGCCACATTGGTACTTGTGCTGATTCACTTGTGCTTAGATTGCACACATAAAAACCATGACCACGACGTGAGTTGAACACGCAACCTTCTGATCTGGAGTCAGACGCGCTACCATTGCGCCACGAGGTCATTGACATTTAACATCTTTGGAGAGGATGCCTAGTTCAGATTTTAATGAGTGTATAATTTGGAATGGAGGCCTGGTTCTCTGGGGAAATGAACCATCAGCACGTGCCTCTGCCCGGCAGGTTAAGTGTATGAAAATAAGCAGATGCAGAGCCCAGATAGCTCAGTCGGTAGAGCATCAGACTTTTAATCTGAGGGTCCAGGGTTCAAGTCCCTGTTTGGGCGTTGCTTTAATGTTTACCTTTTCTGGCGCAGGTGTTCTGCTAGCAACCCACCTCGACAACATCCGGTGAAATTGCAGAGCGCCAAATTCAAAATATAGAAATAGTCAATATAAACATTCACAAAAATACAAGTGTTATACATCGGCTTAAAGATTAACTTCTTGTTAATCCAGCCGCTTTGTCACATTTCAAATAGGATTTACTGCGAAAGCCTACCATGCGATTATCTGAGGACAGCGCCCCACTTACAAAAACATATTCCAACCAAGTAGACGAGTCACAAAAGTCATAAATAGCGATAAAATGAATCACTTACCTTTGAACATCTTCATCTGGTTGCAGTCACAAGAGTCCCAGCTCCACAATAAAGGTTTGTTTTGTTCGAGAAAGTCCCTCTTTATATCCCAAAAACTCTGTTTTGTTGGCGCATTGTGTTCAGTAATACACTGGCTCAAAGGAGGTCAAAACATGCAGACGAATACATCCTAATAGTACCGGCAAAGTTTGTTGAAACATGTCAAACGATGTTCATAATTAATCCTCACGTTGTCAATTGTCTAAATAATACATTTTCAACCGGACAATTGCGTATTCAATAGAAATGAAAAACAACGAAGGACGCGCACTCTGTCACGCGCGCAAACCAGTACTGCATGCTTCCTCAGCCCACTGACAGCAAGATCTCATTCTTCTTCATTTTTCAGAAAACAAGTCTAAACCAATGTCTAAAGACTGTTGACATCTAGTGGTAGCCATAGGAACTGCAATCTGGATCCTAACCCATTAGAAACTCAATAGGCATTCAATTGAAAACTACCCACATCAAAAAAATCCCACCTCCTGGATAACTTTTCCTCAGGTTTTTGCCTGCCATATCAGTTCTGTTATACTCAGAGACATTATTTTAACAGTTTTGGAAACTGTAGAGTGTGTTCTATCCAAATCTACCATTTATATGCATATCCTAGTTTCTGGGCCTGAGTAACAGGCAGTTTACTTTGGGAACGTTTCTCATCCAGGCATCAAAAAACTGCCCCCAAGCATACATTAAACTCCCTGTTCGAAGACTGACAATCACATGATTTCTTTTAGGATTTTGCAGTGTGACAGGTTTTTGTGAGAGACAATTTTCATCAAAAGCAGCATTGGTTTGCTCGTTTCTGTGCGAGATTAGTACTGTAAAGCCACATTGGTACTTGTGCTGATTCACTTGTGCTTAGATTGCACACATAAAAACCATGACCACGACGTGAGTTGAACACGCAACCTTCTGATCTGGAGTCAGACGCGCTACCATTGCGCCACGAGGTCATTGACATTTAACATCTTTGGAGAGGATGCCTAGTTCAGATTTTAATGAGTGTATAATTTGGAATGGAGGCCTGGTTCTCTGGGGAAATGAACCATCAGCACGTGCCTCTGCCCGGCAGGTTAAGTGTATGAAAATAAGCAGATGCAGAGCCCAGATAGCTCAGTCGGTAGAGCATCAGACTTTTAATCTGAGGGTCCAGGGTTCAAGTCCCTGTTTGGGCGTTGCTTTAATGTTTACCTTTTCTGGCGCAGGTGTTCTGCTAGCAACCCACCTCGACAACATCCGGTGAAATTGCAGAGCGCCAAATTCAAAATATAGAAATAGTCAATATAAACATTCACAAAAATACAAGTGTTATACATCGGCTTAAAGATTAACTTCTTGTTAATCCAGCCGCTTTGTCACATTTCAAATAGGATTTACTGCGAAAGCCTACCATGCGATTATCTGAGGACAGCGCCCCACTTACAAAAACATATTCCAACCAAGTAGACGAGTCACAAAAGTCATAAATAGCGATAAAATGAATCACTTACCTTTGAACATCTTCATCTGGTTGCAGTCACAAGAGTCCCAGCTCCACAATAAAGGTTTGTTTTGTTCGAGAAAGTCCCTCTTTATATCCCAAAAACTCTGTTTTGTTGGCGCATTGTGTTCAGTAATACACTGGCTCAAAGGAGGTCAAAACATGCAGACGAATACATCCTAATAGTACCGGCAAAGTTTGTTGAAACATGTCAAACGATGTTCATAATTAATCCTCACGTTGTCAATTGTCTAAATAATACATTTTCAACCGGACAATTGCGTATTCAATAGAAATGAAAAACAACGAAGGACGCGCACTCTGTCACGCGCGCAAACCAGTACTGCATGCTTCCTCAGCCCACTGACAGCAAGATCTCATTCTTCTTCATTTTTCAGAAAACAAGTCTAAACCAATGTCTAAAGACTGTTGACATCTAGTGGTAGCCATAGGAACTGCAATCTGGATCCTAACCCATTAGAAACTCAATAGGCATTCAATTGAAAACTACCCACATCAAAAAAATCCCACCTCCTGGATAACTTTTCCTCAGGTTTTTGCCTGCCATATCAGTTCTGTTATACTCAGAGACATTATTTTAACAGTTTTGGAAACTGTAGAGTGTGTTCTATCCAAATCTACCATTTATATGCATATCCTAGTTTCTGGGCCTGAGTAACAGGCAGTTTACTTTGGGAACGTTTCTCATCCAGGCATCAAAAAACTGCCCCCAAGCATACATTAAACTCCCTGTTCGAAGACTGACAATCACATGATTTCTTTTAGGATTTTGCAGTGTGACAGGTTTTTGTGAGAGACAATTTTCATCAAAAGCAGCATTGGTTTGCTCGTTTCTGTGCGAGATTAGTACTGTAAAGCCACATTGGTACTTGTGCTGATTCACTTGTGCTTAGATTGCACACATAAAAACCATGACCACGACGTGAGTTGAACACGCAACCTTCTGATCTGGAGTCAGACGCGCTACCATTGCGCCACGAGGTCATTGACATTTAACATCTTTGGAGAGGATGCCTAGTTCAGATTTTAATGAGTGTATAATTTGGAATGGAGGCCTGGTTCTCTGGGGAAATGAACCATCAGCACGTGCCTCTGCCCGGCAGGTTAAGTGTATGAAAATAAGCAGATGCAGAGCCCAGATAGCTCAGTCGGTAGAGCATCAGACTTTTAATCTGAGGGTCCAGGGTTCAAGTCCCTGTTTGGGCGTTGCTTTAATGTTTACCTTTTCTGGCGCAGGTGTTCTGCTAGCAACCCACCTCGACAACATCCGGTGAAATTGCAGAGCGCCAAATTCAAAATATAGAAATAGTCAATATAAACATTCACAAAAATACAAGTGTTATACATCGGCTTAAAGATTAACTTCTTGTTAATCCAGCCGCTTTGTCACATTTCAAATAGGATTTACTGCGAAAGCCTACCATGCGATTATCTGAGGACAGCGCCCCACTTACAAAAACATATTCCAACCAAGTAGACGAGTCACAAAAGTCATAAATAGCGATAAAATGAATCACTTACCTTTGAACATCTTCATCTGGTTGCAGTCACAAGAGTCCCAGCTCCACAATAAAGGTTTGTTTTGTTCGAGAAAGTCCCTCTTTATATCCCAAAAACTCTGTTTTGTTGGCGCATTGTGTTCAGTAATACACTGGCTCAAAGGAGGTCAAAACATGCAGACGAATACATCCTAATAGTACCGGCAAAGTTTGTTGAAACATGTCAAACGATGTTCATAATTAATCCTCACGTTGTCAATTGTCTAAATAATACATTTTCAACCGGACAATTGCGTATTCAATAGAAATGAAAAACAACGAAGGACGCGCACTCTGTCACGCGCGCAAACCAGTACTGCATGCTTCCTCAGCCCACTGACAGCAAGATCTCATTCTTCTTCATTTTTCAGAAAACAAGTCTAAACCAATGTCTAAAGACTGTTGACATCTAGTGGTAGCCATAGGAACTGCAATCTGGATCCTAACCCATTAGAAACTCAATAGGCATTCAATTGAAAACTACCCACATCAAAAAAATCCCACCTCCTGGATAACTTTTCCTCAGGTTTTTGCCTGCCATATCAGTTCTGTTATACTCAGAGACATTATTTTAACAGTTTTGGAAACTGTAGAGTGTGTTCTATCCAAATCTACCATTTATATGCATATCCTAGTTTCTGGGCCTGAGTAACAGGCAGTTTACTTTGGGAACGTTTCTCATCCAGGCATCAAAAAACTGCCCCCAAGCATACATTAAACTCCCTGTTCGAAGACTGACAATCACATGATTTCTTTTAGGATTTTGCAGTGTGACAGGTTTTTGTGAGAGACAATTTTCATCAAAAGCAGCATTGGTTTGCTCGTTTCTGTGCGAGATTAGTACTGTAAAGCCACATTGGTACTTGTGCTGATTCACTTGTGCTTAGATTGCACACATAAAAACCATGACCACGACGTGAGTTGAACACGCAACCTTCTGATCTGGAGTCAGACGCGCTACCATTGCGCCACGAGGTCATTGACATTTAACATCTTTGGAGAGGATGCCTAGTTCAGATTTTAATGAGTGTATAATTTGGAATGGAGGCCTGGTTCTCTGGGGAAATGAACCATCAGCACGTGCCTCTGCCCGGCAGGTTAAGTGTATGAAAATAAGCAGATGCAGAGCCCAGATAGCTCAGTCGGTAGAGCATCAGACTTTTAATCTGAGGGTCCAGGGTTCAAGTCCCTGTTTGGGCGTTGCTTTAATGTTTACCTTTTCTGGCGCAGGTGTTCTGCTAGCAACCCACCTCGACAACATCCGGTGAAATTGCAGAGCGCCAAATTCAAAATATAGAAATAGTCAATATAAACATTCACAAAAATACAAGTGTTATACATCGGCTTAAAGATTAACTTCTTGTTAATCCAGCCGCTTTGTCACATTTCAAATAGGATTTACTGCGAAAGCCTACCATGCGATTATCTGAGGACAGCGCCCCACTTACAAAAACATATTCCAACCAAGTAGACGAGTCACAAAAGTCATAAATAGCGATAAAATGAATCACTTACCTTTGAACATCTTCATCTGGTTGCAGTCACAAGAGTCCCAGCTCCACAATAAAGGTTTGTTTTGTTCGAGAAAGTCCCTCTTTATATCCCAAAAACTCTGTTTTGTTGGCGCATTGTGTTCAGTAATACACTGGCTCAAAGGAGGTCAAAACATGCAGACGAATACATCCTAATAGTACCGGCAAAGTTTGTTGAAACATGTCAAACGATGTTCATAATTAATCCTCACGTTGTCAATTGTCTAAATAATACATTTTCAACCGGACAATTGCGTATTCAATAGAAATGAAAAACAACGAAGGACGCGCACTCTGTCACGCGCGCAAACCAGTACTGCATGCTTCCTCAGCCCACTGACAGCAAGATCTCATTCTTCTTCATTTTTCAGAAAACAAGTCTAAACCAATGTCTAAAGACTGTTGACATCTAGTGGTAGCCATAGGAACTGCAATCTGGATCCTAACCCATTAGAAACTCAATAGGCATTCAATTGAAAACTACCCACATCAAAAAAATCCCACCTCCTGGATAACTTTTCCTCAGGTTTTTGCCTGCCATATCAGTTCTGTTATACTCAGAGACATTATTTTAACAGTTTTGGAAACTGTAGAGTGTGTTCTATCCAAATCTACCATTTATATGCATATCCTAGTTTCTGGGCCTGAGTAACAGGCAGTTTACTTTGGGAACGTTTCTCATCCAGGCATCAAAAAACTGCCCCCAAGCATACATTAAACTCCCTGTTCGAAGACTGACAATCACATGATTTCTTTTAGGATTTTGCAGTGTGACAGGTTTTTGTGAGAGACAATTTTCATCAAAAGCAGCATTGGTTTGCTCGTTTCTGTGCGAGATTAGTACTGTAAAGCCACATTGGTACTTGTGCTGATTCACTTGTGCTTAGATTGCACACATAAAAACCATGACCACGACGTGAGTTGAACACGCAACCTTCTGATCTGGAGTCAGACGCGCTACCATTGCGCCACGAGGTCATTGACATTTAACATCTTTGGAGAGGATGCCTAGTTCAGATTTTAATGAGTGTATAATTTGGAATGGAGGCCTGGTTCTCTGGGGAAATGAACCATCAGCACGTGCCTCTGCCCGGCAGGTTAAGTGTATGAAAATAAGCAGATGCAGAGCCCAGATAGCTCAGTCGGTAGAGCATCAGACTTTTAATCTGAGGGTCCAGGGTTCAAGTCCCTGTTTGGGCGTTGCTTTAATGTTTACCTTTTCTGGCGCAGGTGTTCTGCTAGCAACCCACCTCGACAACATCCGGTGAAATTGCAGAGCGCCAAATTCAAAATATAGAAATAGTCAATATAAACATTCACAAAAATACAAGTGTTATACATCGGCTTAAAGATTAACTTCTTGTTAATCCAGCCGCTTTGTCACATTTCAAATAGGATTTACTGCGAAAGCCTACCATGCGATTATCTGAGGACAGCGCCCCACTTACAAAAACATATTCCAACCAAGTAGACGAGTCACAAAAGTCATAAATAGCGATAAAATGAATCACTTACCTTTGAACATCTTCATCTGGTTGCAGTCACAAGAGTCCCAGCTCCACAATAAAGGTTTGTTTTGTTCGAGAAAGTCCCTCTTTATATCCCAAAAACTCTGTTTTGTTGGCGCATTGTGTTCAGTAATACACTGGCTCAAAGGAGGTCAAAACATGCAGACGAATACATCCTAATAGTACCGGCAAAGTTTGTTGAAACATGTCAAACGATGTTCATAATTAATCCTCACGTTGTCAATTGTCTAAATAATACATTTTCAACCGGACAATTGCGTATTCAATAGAAATGAAAAACAACGAAGGACGCGCACTCTGTCACGCGCGCAAACCAGTACTGCATGCTTCCTCAGCCCACTGACAGCAAGATCTCATTCTTCTTCATTTTTCAGAAAACAAGTCTAAACCAATGTCTAAAGACTGTTGACATCTAGTGGTAGCCATAGGAACTGCAATCTGGATCCTAACCCATTAGAAACTCAATAGGCATTCAATTGAAAACTACCCACATCAAAAAAATCCCACCTCCTGGATAACTTTTCCTCAGGTTTTTGCCTGCCATATCAGTTCTGTTATACTCAGAGACATTATTTTAACAGTTTTGGAAACTGTAGAGTGTGTTCTATCCAAATCTACCATTTATATGCATATCCTAGTTTCTGGGCCTGAGTAACAGGCAGTTTACTTTGGGAACGTTTCTCATCCAGGCATCAAAAAACTGCCCCCAAGCATACATTAAACTCCCTGTTCGAAGACTGACAATCACATGATTTCTTTTAGGATTTTGCAGTGTGACAGGTTTTTGTGAGAGACAATTTTCATCAAAAGCAGCATTGGTTTGCTCGTTTCTGTGCGAGATTAGTACTGTAAAGCCACATTGGTACTTGTGCTGATTCACTTGTGCTTAGATTGCACACATAAAAACCATGACCACGACGTGAGTTGAACACGCAACCTTCTGATCTGGAGTCAGACGCGCTACCATTGCGCCACGAGGTCATTGACATTTAACATCTTTGGAGAGGATGCCTAGTTCAGATTTTAATGAGTGTATAATTTGGAATGGAGGCCTGGTTCTCTGGGGAAATGAACCATCAGCACGTGCCTCTGCCCGGCAGGTTAAGTGTATGAAAATAAGCAGATGCAGAGCCCAGATAGCTCAGTCGGTAGAGCATCAGACTTTTAATCTGAGGGTCCAGGGTTCAAGTCCCTGTTTGGGCGTTGCTTTAATGTTTACCTTTTCTGGCGCAGGTGTTCTGCTAGCAACCCACCTCGACAACATCCGGTGAAATTGCAGAGCGCCAAATTCAAAATATAGAAATAGTCAATATAAACATTCACAAAAATACAAGTGTTATACATCGGCTTAAAGATTAACTTCTTGTTAATCCAGCCGCTTTGTCACATTTCAAATAGGATTTACTGCGAAAGCCTACCATGCGATTATCTGAGGACAGCGCCCCACTTACAAAAACATATTCCAACCAAGTAGACGAGTCACAAAAGTCATAAATAGCGATAAAATGAATCACTTACCTTTGAACATCTTCATCTGGTTGCAGTCACAAGAGTCCCAGCTCCACAATAAAGGTTTGTTTTGTTCGAGAAAGTCCCTCTTTATATCCCAAAAACTCTGTTTTGTTGGCGCATTGTGTTCAGTAATACACTGGCTCAAAGGAGGTCAAAACATGCAGACGAATACATCCTAATAGTACCGGCAAAGTTTGTTGAAACATGTCAAACGATGTTCATAATTAATCCTCACGTTGTCAATTGTCTAAATAATACATTTTCAACCGGACAATTGCGTATTCAATAGAAATGAAAAACAACGAAGGACGCGCACTCTGTCACGCGCGCAAACCAGTACTGCATGCTTCCTCAGCCCACTGACAGCAAGATCTCATTCTTCTTCATTTTTCAGAAAACAAGTCTAAACCAATGTCTAAAGACTGTTGACATCTAGTGGTAGCCATAGGAACTGCAATCTGGATCCTAACCCATTAGAAACTCAATAGGCATTCAATTGAAAACTACCCACATCAAAAAAATCCCACCTCCTGGATAACTTTTCCTCAGGTTTTTGCCTGCCATATCAGTTCTGTTATACTCAGAGACATTATTTTAACAGTTTTGGAAACTGTAGAGTGTGTTCTATCCAAATCTACCATTTATATGCATATCCTAGTTTCTGGGCCTGAGTAACAGGCAGTTTACTTTGGGAACGTTTCTCATCCAGGCATCAAAAAACTGCCCCCAAGCATACATTAAACTCCCTGTTCGAAGACTGACAATCACATGATTTCTTTTAGGATTTTGCAGTGTGACAGGTTTTTGTGAGAGACAATTTTCATCAAAAGCAGCATTGGTTTGCTCGTTTCTGTGCGAGATTAGTACTGTAAAGCCACATTGGTACTTGTGCTGATTCACTTGTGCTTAGATTGCACACATAAAAACCATGACCACGACGTGAGTTGAACACGCAACCTTCTGATCTGGAGTCAGACGCGCTACCATTGCGCCACGAGGTCATTGACATTTAACATCTTTGGAGAGGATGCCTAGTTCAGATTTTAATGAGTGTATAATTTGGAATGGAGGCCTGGTTCTCTGGGGAAATGAACCATCAGCACGTGCCTCTGCCCGGCAGGTTAAGTGTATGAAAATAAGCAGATGCAGAGCCCAGATAGCTCAGTCGGTAGAGCATCAGACTTTTAATCTGAGGGTCCAGGGTTCAAGTCCCTGTTTGGGCGTTGCTTTAATGTTTACCTTTTCTGGCGCAGGTGTTCTGCTAGCAACCCACCTCGACAACATCCGGTGAAATTGCAGAGCGCCAAATTCAAAATATAGAAATAGTCAATATAAACATTCACAAAAATACAAGTGTTATACATCGGCTTAAAGATGAACTTCTTGTTAATCCAGCCGCTTTGTCACATTTCAAATAGGATTTACTGCGAAAGCCTACCATGCGATTATCTGAGGACAGCGCCCCACTTACAAAAACATATTCCAACCAAGTAGACGAGTCACAAAAGTCATAAATAGCGATAAAATGAATCACTTACCTTTGAACATCTTCATCTGGTTGCAGTCACAAGAGTCCCAGCTCCACAATAAAGGTTTGTTTTGTTCGAGAAAGTCCCTCTTTATATCCCAAAAACTCTGTTTTGTTGGCGCATTGTGTTCAGTAATACACTGGCTCAAAGGAGGTCAAAACATGCAGACGAATACATCCTAATAGTACCGGCAAAGTTTGTTGAAACATGTCAAACGATGTTCATAATTAATCCTCACGTTGTCAATTGTCTAAATAATACATTTTCAACCGGACAATTGCGTATTCAATAGAAATGAAAAACAACGAAGGACGCGCACTCTGTCACGCGCGCAAACCAGTACTGCATGCTTCCTCAGCCCACTGACAGCAAGATCTCATTCTTCTTCATTTTTCAGAAAACAAGTCTAAACCAATGTCTAAAGACTGTTGACATCTAGTGGTAGCCATAGGAACTGCAATCTGGATCCTAACCCATTAGAAACTCAATAGGCATTCAATTGAAAACTACCCACATCAAAAAAATCCCACCTCCTGGATAACTTTTCCTCAGGTTTTTGCCTGCCATATCAGTTCTGTTATACTCAGAGACATTATTTTAACAGTTTTGGAAACTGTAGAGTGTGTTCTATCCAAATCTACCATTTATATGCATATCCTAGTTTCTGGGCCTGAGTAACAGGCAGTTTACTTTGGGAACGTTTCTCATCCAGGCATCAAAAAACTGCCCCCAAGCATACATTAAACTCCCTGTTCGAAGACTGACAATCACATGATTTCTTTTAGGATTTTGCAGTGTGACAGGTTTTTGTGAGAGACAATTTTCATCAAAAGCAGCATTGGTTTGCTCGTTTCTGTGCGAGATTAGTACTGTAAAGCCACATTGGTACTTGTGCTGATTCACTTGTGCTTAGATTGCACACATAAAAACCATGACCACGACGTGAGTTGAACACGCAACCTTCTGATCTGGAGTCAGACGCGCTACCATTGCGCCACGAGGTCATTGACATTTAACATCTTTGGAGAGGATGCCTAGTTCAGATTTTAATGAGTGTATAATTTGGAATGGAGGCCTGGTTCTCTGGGGAAATGAACCATCAGCACGTGCCTCTGCCCGGCAGGTTAAGTGTATGAAAATAAGCAGATGCAGAGCCCAGATAGCTCAGTCGGTAGAGCATCAGACTTTTAATCTGAGGGTCCAGGGTTCAAGTCCCTGTTTGGGCGTTGCTTTAATGTTTACCTTTTCTGGCGCAGGTGTTCTGCTAGCAACCCACCTCGACAACATCCGGTGAAATTGCAGAGCGCCAAATTCAAAATATAGAAATAGTCAATATAAACATTCACAAAAATACAAGTGTTATACATCGGCTTAAAGATTAACTTCTTGTTAATCCAGCCGCTTTGTCACATTTCAAATAGGATTTACTGCGAAAGCCTACCATGCGATTATCTGAGGACAGCGCCCCACTTACAAAAACATATTCCAACCAAGTAGACGAGTCACAAAAGTCATAAATAGCGATAAAATGAATCACTTACCTTTGAACATCTTCATCTGGTTGCAGTCACAAGAGTCCCAGCTCCACAATAAAGGTTTGTTTTGTTCGAGAAAGTCCCTCTTTATATCCCAAAAACTCTGTTTTGTTGGCGCATTGTGTTCAGTAATACACTGGCTCAAAGGAGGTCAAAACATGCAGACGAATACATCCTAATAGTACCGGCAAAGTTTGTTGAAACATGTCAAACGATGTTCATAATTAATCCTCACGTTGTCAATTGTCTAAATAATACATTTTCAACCGGACAATTGCGTATTCAATAGAAATGAAAAACAACGAAGGACGCGCACTCTGTCACGCGCGCAAACCAGTACTGCATGCTTCCTCAGCCCACTGACAGCAAGATCTCATTCTTCTTCATTTTTCAGAAAACAAGTCTAAACCAATGTCTAAAGACTGTTGACATCTAGTGGTAGCCATAGGAACTGCAATCTGGATCCTAACCCATTAGAAACTCAATAGGCATTCAATTGAAAACTACCCACATCAAAAAAATCCCACCTCCTGGATAACTTTTCCTCAGGTTTTTGCCTGCCATATCAGTTCTGTTATACTCAGAGACATTATTTTAACAGTTTTGGAAACTGTAGAGTGTGTTCTATCCAAATCTACCATTTATATGCATATCCTAGTTTCTGGGCCTGAGTAACAGGCAGTTTACTTTGGGAACGTTTCTCATCCAGGCATCAAAAAACTGCCCCCAAGCATACATTAAACTCCCTGTTCGAAGACTGACAATCACATGATTTCTTTTAGGATTTTGCAGTGTGACAGGTTTTTGTGAGAGACAATTTTCATCAAAAGCAGCATTGGTTTGCTCGTTTCTGTGCGAGATTAGTACTGTAAAGCCACATTGGTACTTGTGCTGATTCACTTGTGCTTAGATTGCACACATAAAAACCATGACCACGACGTGAGTTGAACACGCAACCTTCTGATCTGGAGTCAGACGCGCTACCATTGCGCCACGAGGTCATTGACATTTAACATCTTTGGAGAGGATGCCTAGTTCAGATTTTAATGAGTGTATAATTTGGAATGGAGGCCTGGTTCTCTGGGGAAATGAACCATCAGCACGTGCCTCTGCCCGGCAGGTTAAGTGTATGAAAATAAGCAGATGCAGAGCCCAGATAGCTCAGTCGGTAGAGCATCAGACTTTTAATCTGAGGGTCCAGGGTTCAAGTCCCTGTTTGGGCGTTGCTTTAATGTTTACCTTTTCTGGCGCAGGTGTTCTGCTAGCAACCCACCTCGACAACATCCGGTGAAATTGCAGAGCGCCAAATTCAAAATATAGAAATAGTCAATATAAACATTCACAAAAATACAAGTGTTATACATCGGCTTAAAGATGAACTTCTTGTTAATCCAGCCGCTTTGTCACATTTCAAATAGGATTTACTGCGAAAGCCTACCATGCGATTATCTGAGGACAGCGCCCCACTTACAAAAACATATTCCAACCAAGTAGACGAGTCACAAAAGTCATAAATAGCGATAAAATGAATCACTTACCTTTGAACATCTTCATCTGGTTGCAGTCACAAGAGTCCCAGCTCCACAATAAAGGTTTGTTTTGTTCGAGAAAGTCCCTCTTTATATCCCAAAAACTCTGTTTTGTTGGCGCATTGTGTTCAGTAATACACTGGCTCAAAGGAGGTCAAAACATGCAGACGAATACATCCTAATAGTACCGGCAAAGTTTGTTGAAACATGTCAAACGATGTTCATAATTAATCCTCACGTTGTCAATTGTCTAAATAATACATTTTCAACCGGACAATTGCGTATTCAATAGAAATGAAAAACAACGAAGGACGCGCACTCTGTCACGCGCGCAAACCAGTACTGCATGCTTCCTCAGCCCACTGACAGCAAGATCTCATTCTTCTTCATTTTTCAGAAAACAAGTCTAAACCAATGTCTAAAGACTGTTGACATCTAGTGGTAGCCATAGGAACTGCAATCTGGATCCTAACCCATTAGAAACTCAATAGGCATTCAATTGAAAACTACCCACATCAAAAAAATCCCACCTCCTGGATAACTTTTCCTCAGGTTTTTGCCTGCCATATCAGTTCTGTTATACTCAGAGACATTATTTTAACAGTTTTGGAAACTGTAGAGTGTGTTCTATCCAAATCTACCATTTATATGCATATCCTAGTTTCTGGGCCTGAGTAACAGGCAGTTTACTTTGGGAACGTTTCTCATCCAGGCATCAAAAAACTGCCCCCAAGCATACATTAAACTCCCTGTTCGAAGACTGACAATCACATGATTTCTTTTAGGATTTTGCAGTGTGACAGGTTTTTGTGAGAGACAATTTTCATCAAAAGCAGCATTGGTTTGCTCGTTTCTGTGCGAGATTAGTACTGTAAAGCCACATTGGTACTTGTGCTGATTCACTTGTGCTTAGATTGCACACATAAAAACCATGACCACGACGTGAGTTGAACACGCAACCTTCTGATCTGGAGTCAGACGCGCTACCATTGCGCCACGAGGTCATTGACATTTAACATCTTTGGAGAGGATGCCTAGTTCAGATTTTAATGAGTGTATAATTTGGAATGGAGGCCTGGTTCTCTGGGGAAATGAACCATCAGCACGTGCCTCTGCCCGGCAGGTTAAGTGTATGAAAATAAGCAGATGCAGAGCCCAGATAGCTCAGTCGGTAGAGCATCAGACTTTTAATCTGAGGGTCCAGGGTTCAAGTCCCTGTTTGGGCGTTGCTTTAATGTTTACCTTTTCTGGCGCAGGTGTTCTGCTAGCAACCCACCTCGACAACATCCGGTGAAATTGCAGAGCGCCAAATTCAAAATATAGAAATAGTCAATATAAACATTCACAAAAATACAAGTGTTATACATCGGCTTAAAGATTAACTTCTTGTTAATCCAGCCGCTTTGTCACATTTCAAATAGGATTTACTGCGAAAGCCTACCATGCGATTATCTGAGGACAGCGCCCCACTTACAAAAACATATTCCAACCAAGTAGACGAGTCACAAAAGTCATAAATAGCGATAAAATGAATCACTTACCTTTGAACATCTTCATCTGGTTGCAGTCACAAGAGTCCCAGCTCCACAATAAAGGTTTGTTTTGTTCGAGAAAGTCCCTCTTTATATCCCAAAAACTCTGTTTTGTTGGCGCATTGTGTTCAGTAATACACTGGCTCAAAGGAGGTCAAAACATGCAGACGAATACATCCTAATAGTACCGGCAAAGTTTGTTGAAACATGTCAAACGATGTTCATAATTAATCCTCACGTTGTCAATTGTCTAAATAATACATTTTCAACCGGACAATTGCGTATTCAATAGAAATGAAAAACAACGAAGGACGCGCACTCTGTCACGCGCGCAAACCAGTACTGCATGCTTCCTCAGCCCACTGACAGCAAGATCTCATTCTTCTTCATTTTTCAGAAAACAAGTCTAAACCAATGTCTAAAGACTGTTGACATCTAGTGGTAGCCATAGGAACTGCAATCTGGATCCTAACCCATTAGAAACTCAATAGGCATTCAATTGAAAACTACCCACATCAAAAAAATCCCACCTCCTGGATAACTTTTCCTCAGGTTTTTGCCTGCCATATCAGTTCTGTTATACTCAGAGACATTATTTTAACAGTTTTGGAAACTGTAGAGTGTGTTCTATCCAAATCTACCATTTATATGCATATCCTAGTTTCTGGGCCTGAGTAACAGGCAGTTTACTTTGGGAACGTTTCTCATCCAGGCATCAAAAAACTGCCCCCAAGCATACATTAAACTCCCTGTTCGAAGACTGACAATCACATGATTTCTTTTAGGATTTTGCAGTGTGACAGGTTTTTGTGAGAGACAATTTTCATCAAAAGCAGCATTGGTTTGCTCGTTTCTGTGCGAGATTAGTACTGTAAAGCCACATTGGTACTTGTGCTGATTCACTTGTGCTTAGATTGCACACATAAAAACCATGACCACGACGTGAGTTGAACACGCAACCTTCTGATCTGGAGTCAGACGCGCTACCATTGCGCCACGAGGTCATTGACATTTAACATCTTTGGAGAGGATGCCTAGTTCAGATTTTAATGAGTGTATAATTTGGAATGGAGGCCTGGTTCTCTGGGGAAATGAACCATCAGCACGTGCCTCTGCCCGGCAGGTTAAGTGTATGAAAATAAGCAGATGCAGAGCCCAGATAGCTCAGTCGGTAGAGCATCAGACTTTTAATCTGAGGGTCCAGGGTTCAAGTCCCTGTTTGGGCGTTGCTTTAATGTTTACCTTTTCTGGCGCAGGTGTTCTGCTAGCAACCCACCTCGACAACATCCGGTGAAATTGCAGAGCGCCAAATTCAAAATATAGAAATAGTCAATATAAACATTCACAAAAATACAAGTGTTATACATCGGCTTAAAGATTAACTTCTTGTTAATCCAGCCGCTTTGTCACATTTCAAATAGGATTTACTGCGAAAGCCTACCATGCGATTATCTGAGGACAGCGCCCCACTTACAAAAACATATTCCAACCAAGTAGACGAGTCACAAAAGTCATAAATAGCGATAAAATGAATCACTTACCTTTGAACATCTTCATCTGGTTGCAGTCACAAGAGTCCCAGCTCCACAATAAAGGTTTGTTTTGTTCGAGAAAGTCCCTCTTTATATCCCAAAAACTCTGTTTTGTTGGCGCATTGTGTTCAGTAATACACTGGCTCAAAGGAGGTCAAAACATGCAGACGAATACATCCTAATAGTACCGGCAAAGTTTGTTGAAACATGTCAAACGATGTTCATAATTAATCCTCACGTTGTCAATTGTCTAAATAATACATTTTCAACCGGACAATTGCGTATTCAATAGAAATGAAAAACAACGAAGGACGCGCACTCTGTCACGCGCGCAAACCAGTACTGCATGCTTCCTCAGCCCACTGACAGCAAGATCTCATTCTTCTTCATTTTTCAGAAAACAAGTCTAAACCAATGTCTAAAGACTGTTGACATCTAGTGGTAGCCATAGGAACTGCAATCTGGATCCTAACCCATTAGAAACTCAATAGGCATTCAATTGAAAACTACCCACATCAAAAAAATCCCACCTCCTAGATAACTTTTCTTCAGGTTTTTGCCTGCCATATCAGTTCTGTTATACTCAGAGACATTATTTTAACAGTTTTGGAAACTGTAGAGTGTGTTCTATCCAAATCTACCATTTATATGCATATCCTAGTTTCTGGGCCTGAGTAACAGGCAGTTTACTTTGGGAACGTTTCTCATCCAGGCATCAAAAAACTGCCCCCAAGCATACATTAAACTCCCTGTTCGAAGACTGACAATCACATGATTTCTTTTAGGATTTTGCAGTGTGACAGGTTTTTGTGAGAGACAATTTTCATCAAAAGCAGCATTGGTTTGCTCGTTTCTGTGCGAGATTAGTACTGTAAAGCCACATTGGTACTTGTGCTGATTCACTTGTGCTTAGATTGCACACATAAAAACCATGACCACGACGTGAGTTGAACACGCAACCTTCTGATCTGGAGTCAGACGCGCTACCATTGCGCCACGAGGTCATTGACATTTAACATCTTTGGAGAGGATGCCTAGTTCAGATTTTAATGAGTGTATAATTTGGAATGGAGGCCTGGTTCTCTGGGGAAATGAACCATCTCACAATGCCACCCCCATCAGCACGTGCCTCTGCCCGGCAGGTTAAGTGTATGAAAATAAGCAGATGCAGAGCCCAGATAGCTCAGTCGGTAGAGCATCAGACTTTTAATCTGAGGGTCCAGGGTTCAAGTCCCTGTTTGGGCGTTGCTTTAATGTTTACCTTTTCTGGCGCAGGTGTTCTGCTAGCAACCCACCTCGACAACATCCGGTGAAATTGCAGAGCGCCAAATTCAAAATATAGAAATAGTCAATATAAACATTCACAAAAATACAAGTGTTATACATCGGCTTAAAGATGAACTTCTTGTTAATCCAGCCGCTTTGTCACATTTCAAATAGGATTTACTGCGAAAGCCTACCATGCGATTATCTGAGGACAGCGCCCCACTTACAAAAACATATTCCAACCAAGTAGACGAGTCACAAAAGTCATAAATAGCGATAAAATGAATCACTTACCTTTGAACATCTTCATCTGGTTGCAGTCACAAGAGTCCCAGCTCCACAATAAAGGTTTGTTTTGTTCGAGAAAGTCCCTCTTTATATCCCAAAAACTCTGTTTTGTTGGCGCATTGTGTTCAGTAATACACTGGCTCAAAGGAGGTCAAAACATGCAGACGAATACATCCTAATAGTACCGGCAAAGTTTGTTGAAACATGTCAAACGATGTTCATAATTAATCCTCACGTTGTCAATTGTCTAAATAATACATTTTCAACCGGACAATTGCGTATTCAATAGAAATGAAAAACAACGAAGGGCGCGCACTCTGTCACGCGCGCAAACCAGTACTGCATGCTTCCTCAGTCCACTGACAGCAAGGTCTCATTCTTCTTCATTTTTCAGAAAACAAGTCTAAACCAATGTCTAAAGACTGTTGACATCTAGTGGTAGCCATAGGAACTGCAATCTGGATCCTAACCCATTAGAAACTCAATAGGCATTCAATTGAAAACTACCCACATCAAAAAAATCCCACCTCCTGGATAACTTTTCTTCAGGTTTTTGCCTGCCATATCAGTTCTGTTATACTCAGAGACATTATTTTAACAGTTTTGGAAACTGTAGAGTGTGTTCTATCCAAATCTACCATTTATATGCATATCCTAGTTTCTGGGCCTGAGTAACAGGCAGTTTACTTTGGGAACGTTTCTCATCCAGGCATCAAAAAACTGCCCCCAAGCATACATTAAACTCCCTGTTCGAAGACTGACAATCACATGATTTCATTTAAGATTTTGCAGTGTGACAGGTTTTTGTGAGAGACAATTTTCATCAAAAGCAGCATTGGTTTGTTCGTTTCTGTGCGAGATTAGTACTGTAAAGCCACATTGGTACTTGTGCTGATTCACTTGTGTAAAGGCGGCAGAGATTGCACACATAAAAACCATGACCACGACGTGAGTTGAACACGCAACCTTCTGATCTGGAGTCAGACGCGCTACCATTGCGCCACGAGGTCATTGACATTTAACATCTTTGGAGAGGATGCCTAGTTCAGATTTTAATGAGTGTATAATTTGGAATGGAGGCCTGGTTCTCTGGGGAAATGAACCATCTCACAATGCCACCCCCATCAGCACGTGCCTCTGCCCGGCAGGTTAAGTGTCTGAAAATAAGCAGATGCAGAGCCCAGATAGCTCAGTCGGTAGAGCATCAGACTTTTAATCTGAGGGTCCAGGGTTCAAGTCCCTGTTTGGGCGTTGCTTTAATGTTTACCTTTTCTGGCGCAGGTGTTCTGCTAGCAACCCACCTCGACAACATCCGGTGAAATTGCAGAGCGCCAAATTCAAAATATAGAAATAGTCAATATAAACATTCACAAAAATACAAGTGTTATACATCGGCTTAAAGATTAACTTCTTGTTAATCCAGCCGCTTTGTCACATTTCAAATAGGATTTACTGCGAAAGCCTACCATGCGATTATCTGAGGACAGCGCCCCACTTACAAAAAACATATTCCAACCAAGTAGACGAGTCACAAAAGTCATAAATAGCGATAAAATGAATCACTTACCTTTGAACATCTTCATCTGGTTGCAGTCACAAGAGTCCCAGCTCCACAATAAAGGTTTGTTTTGTTCGAGAAAGTCCCTCTTTATATCCCAAAAACTCTGTTTTGTTGGCGCATTGTGTTCAGTAATACACTGGCTCAAAGGAGGTCAAAACATGCAGACGAATACATCCTAGTAGTACCGGCAAAGTTTGTTGAAACATGTCAAACGATGTTCATAATTAATCCTCACGTTGTCAATTGTCTAAATAATACATTTTCAACCGGACAATTGCGTATTCAATAGAAATGAAAAACAACGAAGGGCGCGCACTCTGTCACGCGCGCAAACCATGCTTCCTCAGTCCACTGACAGCAAGGTCTCATTCTTCTTCATTTTTCAGAAAACAAGTCTAAACCAATGTCTAAAGACTGTTGACATCTAGTGGTAGCCATAGGAACTGCAATCTGGATCCTAACCCATTAGAAACTCAATAGGCATTCAATTGAAAACTACCCACATCAAAAAAATCCCACCTCCTGGATAACTTTTCTTCAGGTTTTTGCCTGCCATATCAGTTCTGTTATACTCAGAGACATTATTGTAAAAGTTTTGGAAACTGTAGAGTGTGTTCTATCCAAATCTGCCATTTATATGCATATCCTAGTTTCTGGGCCTGAGTAACAGGCAGTTTACTTTGGTAACGTTTCTCATCCAGGCATCAAAAAACTGCCCCCAAGCATACATTAAACTCCCTGTTCGAAGACTGACAATCACATGATTTCATTTAAGATTTTGCAGTGTGACAGGTGAGAGACAATTTTCATCAAAAGCAGCATTGGTTTGTTCGTTTCTGTGCGAGATTAGTACTGTAAAGCCACATTGGTACTTGTGCTGATTCACTGAGTAAAGGCGGCAGAGATTGCACACATAAAAACCATGACCACGACGTGAGTTGAACACGCAACCTTCTGATCTGGAGTCAGACGCGCTACCATTGCGCCACGAGGTCATTGACATTTAACATCTTTGGAGAGGATGCCTAGTTCAGATTTTAATGAGTGTATAATTTGGAATGGAGGCCTGGTTCTCTGGGGAAATGAACCATCTCACAATGCCACCCCCATCAGCACGTGCCTCTGCCCGGCAGGTTAAGTGTCTGAAAATAAGCAGATGCAGAGCCCAGATAGCTCAGTCGGTAGAGCATCAGACTTTTAATCTGAGGGTCCAGGGTTCAAGTCCCTGTTTGGGCGTTGCTTTAATGTTTACCTTTTCTGGCGCTGGTGTTCTGCTAGCAACCCACCTCGACAACATCCGGTGAAATTGCAGAGCGCCAAATTCAAAATATAGAAATAGTCAATATAAACATTCACAAAAATACAAGTGCTATACATCGGCTTAAAGATGAACTTCTTGTTAATCCAGCCGCTTTGTCACATTTCAAATAGGATTTACTGCGAAAGCCTACCATGCGATTATCTGAGGACAGCGCCCCACTTACAAAAAACATATTCCAACCAAGTAGACGAGTCACAAAAGTCATAAATAGCGATAAAATGAATCACTTACCTTTGAACATCTTCATCTGGTTGCAGTCACAAGAGTCCCAGCTCCACAATAAAGGTTTGTTTTGTTCGAGAAAGTCCCTCTTTATATCCCAAAAACTCTGTTTTGTTGGCGCATTGTGTTCAGTAATACACTGGCTCAAAGGAGGTCAAAACATGCAGACGAATACATCCTAATAGTACCGGCAAAGTTTGTTGAAACATGTCAAACGATGTTCATAATTAATCCTCACGTTGTCAATTGTCCAAATAATACATTTTCAACCGGACAATTGCGTATTCAATAGAAATGAAAAACAACGAAGGGCGCGCACTCTGTCACGCGCGCAAACCAGTACTGCATGCTTCCTCAGTCCACTGACAGCAAGGTCTCATTCTTCTTCATTTTTCAGAAAACAAGTCTAAACCAATGTCTAAAGACTGTTGACATCTAGTGGTAGCCATAGGAACTGCAATCTGGATCCTAACCCATTAGAAACTCAATAGGCATTCAATTGAAAACTACCCACATCAAAAAAATCCCACCTCCTGGATAACTTTTCTTCAGGTTTTTGCCTGCCATATCAGTTCTGTTATACTCAGAGACATTATTTTAACAGTTCTGGAAACTGTAGAGTGTGTTATATCCAAATCTACCATTTATATGCATATCCTAGTTTCTGGCGCAGGTGTTCTGCTAGCAACCCACCTCGACAACATCCGGTGAAATTGCAGAGCGCCAAATTCAAAATATAGAAATAGTCAATATAAACATTCACAAAAATACAAGTGTTATACATCGGCTTAAAGATTAACTTCTTGTTAATCCAGCCGCTTTGTCACATTTCAAATAGGATTTACTGCGAAAGCCTACCATGCGATTATCTGAGGACAGCGCCCCACTTACAAAAACATATTCCAACCAAGTAGACGAGTCACAAAAGTCATAAATAGCGATAAAATGAATCACTTACCTTTGAACATCTTCATCTGGTTGCAGTCACAAGAGTCCCAGCTCCACAATAAAGGTTTGTTTTGTTCGAGAAAGTCCCTCTTTATATCCCAAAAACTCTGTTTTGTTGGCGCATTGTGTTCAGTAATACACTGGCTCAAAGGAGGTCAAAACATGCAGACGAATACATCCTAATAGTACCTGCAAAGTTTGTTGAAACATGTCAAACGATGTTCATAATTAATCCTCACGTTGTCAATTGTCTAAATAATACACTTTCAACCGGACAATTGCGTATTCAATAGAAATGAAAAACAACGAAGGGCGCGCACTCTGTCACGCGCGCAAACCAGTACTGCATGCTTCCTCAGTCCACTGACAGCAAGGTCTCATTCTTCTTCATTTTTCAGAAAACAAGTCTAAACCAATGTCTAAAGACTGTTGACATCTAGTGGTAGCCATAGGAACTGCAATCTGGATCCTAACCCATTAGAAACTCAATAGGCATTCAATTGAAAACTACCCACATCAAAAAAATCCCACCTCCTGGATAACTTTTCTTCAGGTTTTTGCCTGCCATATCAGTTCTGTTATACTCATAATTAATCCTCACGTTGTCAATTGTCTAAATAATACATTTTCAACCGGACAATTGCGTATTCAATAGAAATGAAAAACAACGAAGGGCGCGCACTCTGTCACGCGCGCAAACCAGTACTGCATGCTTCCTCAGTCCACTGACAGCAAGATCTCATTCTTCTTCATTTTTCAGAAAACAAGTCTAAACCAATGTCTAAAGACTGTTGACATCTAGTGGTAGCCATAGGAACTGCAATCTGGATCCTAACCCATTAGAAACTCAATAGGCATTCAATTGAAAACTACCCACATCAAAAAAATCCCACCTCCTGGATAACTTTTCTTCAGGTTTTTGCCTGCCATATCAGTTCTGTTATACTCAGAGACATTATTGTAAAAGTTTTGGAAACTGTAGAGTGTGTTCTATCCAAATCTGTTGGATATTTGTTCTATCCAAATCTACCATTTATATGCATATCCTAGTTTCTGGGCCTGAGTAACAGGCAGTTTACTTTGGGAACGTTTCTCATCCAGGCATCAAAAAACTGCCACCAAGCATACATTAAACTCCCTGTTCGAAGACTGACAATCACATGATTTCATTTAGGATTTTGCAGTGTGACAGGTTTTTGTGAGAGACAATTTTCATCAAAAGCAGCATTGGTTTGTTCGTTTCTGTGCGAGATTATTACTGTAAAAGGAGTATAAACAGGAGAACGGTTGACAGTTAAAGGAGTATAAACAGGAGAAGGGTTGAGAGTTAAAGGAGTATAAACAGGAGAAGGGATCAGAGTTAAAGGTTAGGTGGAGAGTTATGGGAGAGTGGGAATATTCAGTGTCACTTTATGTTAGCGTTGACATCAATTGTAGCCAAACTGAAACATTACCCATTGGGGTGAAATGAATTATCTTAATGCTGAAAACGGTCTGCCATGATTTCACTCTGTATAGAATAAATAATATCCCTTTAAAACAAAGCTTTGCCTCAGATAGGTAATAGTGACATAGTCAATGGATAAACAGTGTGGGGACACTTGTATTCCTGTACAAAATCTTTCTGTCTCTATATCCAATCCTTTTTCCAAACCAGATTCAGGCTGTGACGGTGGGGGTACTATTACAGTACATCACAGACGATGTACATCTGTCCTATTCATTATTATAGTAGTAGGTCATAGCGTGTAGTTGTGGAAATGCAAGAGGGATGTGCACACTGTGCACACCGCAGCAAAAAGTGTAGTCCCTCCCCGTTTCAGCCTGAGTTGGTTCCTAGTGAATACTACCCAGTGCATCCCTCTTGCGTTTTCATAACTACACACTATGACATATTGTAATTGTACATGATAAACATTCTCAGATATCATTAGTATATCATAACTGTAGCATTGCTGTGATATCACAGTAGATAAAGCCAGTTTCACCTTGACCAGTTGGTGGAATCTCCTTTGCATGATCACCTTTTTTAGAAACGCAATGTCCTCATTTCTGTCCATTATAGGTTTCATCCCAGAGATCACCAAGGACAGCAGTTCAAACACACGTGAAGCAAAGGAGAGAAGAGTTACACACGAACACACACACTCCTCTCCCTCCATTTACAAGAGAGTCAGTGGGAGGGTCATAAATAACCCGTCAGAGCAGAGGACAAGGTCAGGGGTCATGAGGGAGGAGTCAAAAGGTGTCAGAGGTCAAACCAAGGGTGTGGTGAAAACATCAGCTAGGAGAGCCCATGTAAGGTATTCCCAAACATACCATCTTATGACATCTACATGTCAGTATGCCAAATTAGTCTTCAATGTCTTCCTTTACACACACTGGTCTAGTCTGACTTTCAAGGTAAATATTAATGCTGTGCAGGTCACAGGTCACTCCATCACAAAAACACTCTCCTCCAAACGTACCTATTGGTCCAGTGGAAAGACTCAGCAATACACCTTGTCTGTGGAAAGATAGCTTGGTGAGAATGTTGATATCTACATGCAGTAGTGACATTTGGCTGTATTCACTCATCCCTTTATTTTCTATCAAGGCAAGTATTTTCTTTCATTGTCAATTGGTATTAGATATGTACTGGTTGACCAACTTGGATAGTTGCATTGGCTGGCACGTCATTCCTAAACAAAAGACAACAGAATTATGATTTGACCTATTATCAGAGATGACATTTACTGGAGCATACGGTGAACCTGTCCTGTTCTGTGGAGTCTCAGCCTCAGATGTTTAATGAAGTGTCCGGCGATCTTAAAGGAGGAGAAAAATTAAAGGAAACAGCTGTCATCCGAAGTCGTGTTCCTTTGTATGGTATTGCTGCCACCAAGTGGATAAGATAGGCAATGACATGTTCTTTTTTAAACTTTTTTTTAAAAATTGAACCTTTATTTAACTAGGTAAGTCAGCTAAGAACAAATTATTATTTACAATTACGGCCTACCTCGGCCAAACCCGGACGACGCTGGGCCAATTGTACGCTGCCCTATGGGACATGTCCTGTTTTGAAGGTCTATTATTTTGTTTTGTGTGGTACCCGACTGATTTCAGATAGAAATGTGAGTTATAGATCTGTAACTCTAAGGCTGGGTTCACACAGGCAGCCCAATTCGGATATTTTTTTCACACTAATTGGTATTTTGACCAATCACATCAGATCTGTTTATACATCAGATCTTCTTCAGAGCTGATTGGTCAAAAGACCAATTAGTGAAGAAAAAAAGAACTACGCTGTCTGTGTAAGCGTAGCCTCATTGAAAGCAATTCTTTCTACAGTCCACATGGCGTCATGTCATTGAAGTGTACGTTCACTCTCACCCAATTATATAAGTCTTTGCTCTCACCATGGAATCATAGCTTTTCTGTCCTTCATATGGCATCATTGATTGATTGTACACTGAGACAGATCAATCAGCATCTGTGGAATACATGAAAGCAAGTATACAGGCTGAAGACCTATATTCCTAAAAAGCTGACTAACATGCAACTTAGTCCGTTTGTGACTTAAAGTTAACAATTAAAAGATAACTATTGTATTAGGTGGCCCCAAAAAATGACTCAATAATTTAAAGAGAATAGGAAAAACTAAGAAATGGTGCTTAATAAATCAGACTAGATGCATACTGTTCGTGTCTAAAGTGCTGAATTTGTCATTAATATTAATTAATTAGATTGTTTTTTAATTCTCTAGAGCAATAGGATTAAAATAATGGTAAATAAAGTTGCTGTCAATATGCAATTCAGCAAGCTCAGCACAGTCCAAATAAGGTAACACTCACCAGAGAGCAGGTGGGGGTCCATTTGAACAGCCACATGGAAACAGAATAGGAGACAAAAATACAGTAAAAGCAATGAGCCAGTCTGAACCAGACAGTATTAGCCCAATGCGACTATCACCAGTTTCCTTCCCCTTAAAAGTTTTCCAATCAGTTGTATATCGTTGGTTCCTTTAGACCTGGGTGGACTAGACCAGGCATTGGTAATCAATGCCAGATATAGGGATGGTCTGATGTCGCCTCATCATTAGTCCTATACAGACAGACAAGGATACAGAAATACAGCATTGGTCCTGATCAGTAGGTTATCCAGAACAGGGTCAATCAAAAAATAGGCTCTCCGGGCTGTGTTCTTACTGGTACCGAAGGGCCAGTGTATGTGGGCTTTTGTCTCAGCCTAGTGCTATGAAATTCAATTAACTTGCAATACTTTGATGAGTTATAATGGGTAGTACTGTGCACAGCCCATGGAAGAATGAAAAACACTAGGGTAGATAGAGACTAGGGGTTGGTTTATAATTCTGTCATGTTGCATTGGGCCCTTTGAGTTGTTTAACTTTAGACTATCCGACATACTGGGCAGGGGCAGGGAAAGTGCAAAGACCTATACTACCCTTTGTATCAATACTTTTTCAATCATCAAATGTCATCGGCCATGTGCATTCTCAGAGATGGGCTTTGTTGTTATTTCAACCACTGCAATTCGTCTGACTGCATTGCAAATAATTGATTAGCTGAAGGGTTTGCGAACCTTTTTCGACAAGGGAGTATCCCGGAAATAGCTAAGTGTGTGGAGGCGGGGCAGATTTCATTGCTACGCCTGTTTCCTTTCACTGGCACTGCACAGAAGAGATTGTGCAGTTTAGGCGAGAAAATAATGGACCAAAGGCCAACATAGCTATCCACTGTGCAAATCTAGTTGCTGGCCTTCCCAGCTGGCTAACTAATTACCAAGACATCACCAAGATAAATTAACTGAAGACGATAATACTATTTTGTTGTCAATAGTTCACCCCCTTCGCGCACACACACATCAACACGGCATTGATGGTAATGCATACAAGGAAACAACCGAGACTCAGCGATGGGTAAACGACAATACATTTTGTCACTTCTCTTTGACAGCTCTACCCTTCCCTTGACATAATAATGTTAGCTATGTAGCTAAGGTTTTCATTTATCTAGCTAGTTAGTTACAACTAGCGAACTACGTTGTCGCTAGGTAACTAACGTCAGTAGCTACAGTGGTTAACTAGTTAGCTAGTATAATATTTTTTTTGCAGCATCAACATTTCAAATGTGTGCCTATAGCTAGTTAACTTTCTTTTGTCTATATTTCAGGTGTACCGACCGAAGGGATTCACAACCCTATCAGGTAAAGCAAGTGAATATAGCACGTTAGCTAGCTACGTAGTTAGCAAGTGTGTTAGCTAGCTAACGTACGTTAACTCGTAAGCCATGCAGGCCTTTAGCTGGCTTTTAGTTTTGCAACTCAAAAGCCTTGGTTCAGGATTTGGCAAAATTACCTTAACGTGAGTGAACACAAGTTGGGCTACAACTAGTTAGTAAATTACCTAGCTAACTAATGCTGAACAATAACTTATAGTTAACCAACAAGCTAGCTGCCGACTGTATTTCCCTTGGCGTAACATTAGCCAGCTAGTCGTTAGCCAACCAACGTTAGCTAGCTATGTTTATTTTTACGCGATAGCTAGCTAACTTAAATACAGTCCTTGAGAGCCAGTTAGATAACCAATGGAGCATGACGATCTAATAGATTAGCGATCTATGTTGATGGTGTGAATACTGCACAAAGGATGGATGTAGTAACCATTGTAGTAACTCAAAATACGTAAAATGGCTCAAATTGCAGTACAAGAAATTGACAAATGTAGACAAAAAATAAGTGGGTTAAGGAAGCTAGTTAGCTAGCTGTGCAAGAAACAACGTTACAAACGGTTGTGCGTACATAGCTAGGCAGGAATGAAAAGTACAGCACAATAAATGTCAAGAGTAGGAAGTAGGCCTACAGTATCATATGTCAGTGGGTGGAAAGGTGTTCATCCATAAAGAAGAAACGTTGAATTGCTATGTTGACTGACACAATCCTATATGTATTGCAGACACACAAATCCCAGCCCAAGAGTCAATCTACCACCCTTCACCGTCACGATAAAATGCGAGATGGGTTGTCAGATCCTACACCACCCTACAAAATGCTCCGACACTCTGATGAAAGTCCAGTCAATAAGCACAGTGACGGACACAGCAAAACAAAAACATTTCACACACTCCGAGGCCAAGATGGTGGTAAGCCCAAAGAGAAAGAACCTAGCTAAATAACCTTTTCTCTGTATTTTGGTAATATTACTTAAATGTTTTTGCTTGTGTGCTCAGAGAAGCTTGCTTTTGATTAGCCAGTTCAGGTATCCTAGCCTGGTCCTAGATATGTTTATGCTGTTTAGCCTATTCCTGTCGGCCTTGTTATGCCAAACAACCCTAGGAGTTGGCTATACAGCACCACCATATCTGGGTCCAGGCTAGAAATAGCCTACATCAAACTGTTGATTTACACTGTAAATTGGGCTATTGAGAGCTCTTGGACTACTTCTGCATACCTGCTCAAAACATGCATGGCTACTTGTGTACAACAAGACGTTGAGTCTGTAAGGCCCAATTCATGACTGAAGATATCCACACAAAACTGTTGGTCAAGTCTATACACAGACATCAATGCAAGATTAACATGAAAGTTCTGTTGCTGAAGTTCCACAGGGGATTTTTTAAACTAGTTAACTCGACGTTGTCTTGTCAAATGAGAGAGTATTGTAGAATGACGAAACCGTAGTGCACCTAGGCTAGCTACATTACTATGATTATTTTGGGCACTAAAGTATACATTTTTGCCCTACTGTACCTTGGTGCTTCATGAAATGGAAAGCGGCTGTAAATTCCATGGTATTGCAAACATCTTTTGTTCAATGGATAGGGGGTAGCCTAACCTGTCATGTCTATGGTTGCTAATAGTGTGGTCTCCTTCGTAGATGTTCTCATCATATAATTTCTTTTAAAGGGACCAGCTGCTCTCCGCAAGAGAATTCTCACAACCACAGCTCCAACTCGCACTCAAATCAAAGCAAGGCGTCAGACACAGTAAGATACCTCGTTGTACTTGAACCAGTGATTTCTGAAAGTAGGCATCCACCAGGCTGGGGTTCGAACATGGGTCTCTAAGCCACAGGACAAGCTCTGCTTGTTTACAGTTCAGTTTTGTGTGACAAATTATGTCAATCGGCTCTGTCGGGATGTTGTGTAAAGGATGATTATTCTCTGGTGTTTGTCTCCATCCATCCTCATGATAATCTGTCTATCAAGAGACACTTTTTTTCAGCTCACAAGAGTTTTTTTTTTTGTTGCCTACATTCACAACCAGAAACAAACCCCTCCTCTCATCTGCAGAGAAACAGTGGACTAGAGTTACTTTTGCATTGAGTTATCAGCCCCTGGAACTGAAGGGTTAGCTCAGCATACACTTGTGTCAAGAAATTACCGGATGAATGGACCTGAAGCGGCCCAGTAGCCAAGTATCACTGCTAGCCTTGTTGGGCACATCCTCATAGCCCCAGCTGTAAATCTGTCCTCTATATAGGCAGGGTAACACAGATATGCAGAGTTTCAGAATATAGACATGCACCCTGACAACCACATTTGACTGAGGCCGACTAGCTTAAATAGTGTGCAGGATCAGCAAGTCGAATCAATCAATTATTGAGCAAGTCAAATCAAGTTATTAGTCACAGGTGACCTTACAGTGAAATGCTTACTTACAAGCCCCTGTATCTCCTACACCGGTTTTCACATTAGAATCTGATTACTAGCCGCTAGCCTTTATCCTGATTTTCCAAATGTAGGCCTACTTGAACCCACAACCTACGCTAGTGTTAAGTTAGTTGACCTTTATGTTGTGCCTTCTTCCCTCAGCCTCACGAGCCTGCAGACGACTGGTCGGAGCACATCAGCTCCTCGGGCAAGAAGTACTACTACAACTGCAGGACTGAGGTCTCTCAGTGGGAGAAGCCCAAAGACTGGCTGGAGAGGTAAGGCCTCGACCAATGGAAAAACAATGTCTCACTCATAAACATCATACTCTTCTTCTCTTTCGCTTAAACTCTTCCGTTTCTACCTTAAATCGCAATACAGTCCAATATGGCCCAATATTCCCTATTTCTGAACCTCATCGATTGAACATGCTGAAAGGTCCCATAACTTAGATTGGTAGAGTACAGGTTCTGACATTAACACTCCCATACTGAATTCAACCAGCAGTTACACTGTTTAATAATGGAACGTAATCCCGACAATGACCTTCAGTTTCTGTATTTCGTTGTGTCCAGAGAGCAAAGGCAAAAAGACCCATCTAAGAGAGAGTCCAACACGTTCCCTAAAGACCGGGACTACAGACGAGAGTCTGTGGACACAGCCACCACAAGTAAGTATGAAATCTACAGAGGGGGGTCGTTTATGGGAGTTGCTGTCTAAGATTCAGATACACTAACCACATCTGGATTTTGATGTTTGCCTCTTTAAATAAAACTTTTTTGTTGTTATAGTATGGCTATACCTTTGTGAAATGTGAAATCATCTACTGTCTTAGAATTTGGCCGCGTGTCGATGGTAAGAAGTGACTTATTTCCTCGTCCTTCCTCTGCACTGATCTGAAAAGACTTGACAACTGTATGCGTTATGGCGATCACCTTTTCAATGAACAAAATGGAGATGGGTACAGCAAGTCAGTCTGAACCACAGAGAGGTGCATCCTGTCTATCAAGCCAGAGTCTCTTCAGTCCTGTTCTTCCTTTCCCTCCACAGAGAGTACTTCAGGGGACAAGTCGTCCTCCAACACTGCTCCTTCCCAGTCATCTTCCTCCACCAATCCGGGCCTGAACCAAGCCTCTGGCTCTAACCCCACCCCCTCCTCTTCCTCCTCCATGGTCCCCGTGTCCCCCTCTGTCCAATCTCAGGCCTCGGGCCTGCTCCATGACCCCGCCCTCCTGCGGCAGCTCCTGCCAGCGCTGCAGGCCACCCTACAGATGAGCAATGGCAGCATGGACATGGCCAAGATCAATGAGGGTGAGTCGCCCAACACCACATTTCTCCTTCTTGAGCTTTAGCAGACCTGGGTCCAAATAAGCTCTGCCTGAAAATATGACTTGGGGTTCAAAGGTCAACTCTGGAGTATGGTGTGATCGTTGTAACTTGATGCAGCATAGGTATTGAAAAAAGCCTTTGCTATACTGAAATGTGAAACACAAATTTGGATTTTCTTATGTCTGAAGTGATCATATTACAACAGAGCCAGTAGGTTTGGCTTCAGAAGGGTCTTTTCATAGCAGGTTAGGAGAACAAAAGCTGCAGGTTAGGAGAAGCTAAAAGACTACAGTTGTCCGCGACTCGAACACGCACAACTGTCGGTCCCTAGCTGTACACCATCTAGCCGAACACGCAACTGTCGGTCCCTAGCTGTACACCATCTAGCCGAGCACGCATCTGTCGGTCCCTAGCTATACACCATCTAGCCGAACATGCATCTGTCAGTCCCTAGCTGTACACCATCTAGCCGAACATGCATCTGTCGGTCCCTAGCTGTACGCCATCTAGCCGAGCACGCATCTGTCGGTCCCTAGCTATACACCATCTAGCCGAACATGCATCTGTCGGTCCCTAGCTGTACGCCATCTAGCCGAGCACGCATCTGTCGGTCCCTAGCTATACACCATCTAGCCGAACATGCATCTGTCGGTCCCTAGCTGTACGCCATCTAGCCGAGCACGCATCTGTCGGTACCTAGCTATACACCATCTAGCCGAACATGCATCTGTCGGTCCCTAGCTGTACACCATCTAGCCGAACATGCATCTGTCGGTCCCTAGCTGTACACCATCTAGCCGAACATGCATCTGTCGGTCCCTAGCTGTACACTGTCTAGGCCACAATCGTTTTGATCCTCAGTCTGATATTTCAGAAGACATCTCATTGGGTTTGATTTCTAAAGTTTCTGTTACTCAGACAGGAGCAGATATTGAATAGGCTTAATTCACCATATCGAGATAAAAGGAGTAACTCAATTGAGGGAAGGGGTTTGTGGGTCCTATTCTTGTGCATGGGCGACCCTGAGAAAACCGCTTCTCGTCGACCACATGAGTTGTGAATATAAAATCGTCTCATTAAACTACCCATTCAATTACAGTTTTGCGTAGCCTAAATCCCTCAAACTCAACTCTGGACCTCAAAGCCAGTTCTACTGATTTGTCTCATTGTTCCCCTCGTAGGGTAAAAGTCCAATATCATGTCTGCTCACCTCTTTTCTACAGTTGATTATTGAATAATGCTGCCATTTTGAAAATCACTGTCATTCAACAACCCGTCTCTCTTGATATTCATGTATGGACTGGTTGGTCTGTGTGTGTTGCATACATGACACGCATATGGGTGCCTGTATCTGTGTGTGTGTTTCTCATTGTCCTGTGTGTTGTGTTTCTCCTCTAGTCCTCGCGGCTGCTGTTACCCAAGCTTCCTTGCAGTCTATGCTTCATAAACTCCTCACTGCTGGACCGTCTGCTTTCAACATCACTGCTCTTCTTTCCCAAGCTGCTCAACACTCCAACCAAGGTATGGCTGCTGTCACACGTCATCACCTTTTTTTGATGTCTCTCTCTCTCTCTCTCTCTCTCTCTCTCTCTGTTAGAATGGTTTTTCATTCCAGTGTCTCCTGGTTGATGTACTAGGATATATAGAATTTTCAGCTTAGCTGTTATTGTTGGGAGGATCCTCCTATTGGATATTTTCAGGGTAGCTGTTATTGTTGGGAGGATTCACCTATTGGATATTTTCAGGGTAGCTGTTATTGTTGGGAGGATTCTCCTATTGGATATTTTCAGGGTAGCTGTTATTGTTGGGAGGATTCTCCTATTGGATATTTTCAGGGTAGCTGTTATTGTTGGGAGGATTCTCCTATTGGATATTTTCAGGGTAGCTGTTATTGTTGGGAGGATTCTCCTATTGGATATTTTCAGGGTAGCTGTTATTGTTGGGAGGATTCTCCTATTGGATATTTTCAGGGTAGCTGTTATTGTTGGGAGGATTCTCCTATTGGATATTTTCAGGGTAGCTGTTATTGTTGGGAGGATTCTCCTATTGGATATTTTCAGGGTAGCTGTTATTGTTGGGAGGATTCTCCTATTGGATATTTTCAGGGTAGCTGTTATTGTTGGGAGGATTCTCCTATTGGATATTTTCAGGGTAGCTGTTATTGTTGGGAGGATTCTGCTATTGGATATTTTCAGGGTAGCTGTTATTGTTGAAATCTTTAACTGAAGATTTGACCAATGTCTTTCAAGAAGATGTATGGGCATCGTTCAGTTCAGGGCAACGTCTGCTAGTTTTTGTTGAATATTCTATCAAATTTGGCTATGGATGTATTTAACCAGGGTAGTCCTCTAAGCAACGATAGCCACTGCTTTTCATTAACGTTTTGGATGCATAAGAAAAAAGCGATCTTTAGAATGACTCATGTCTTTATAGACATTTATAATGTAGTTATACCCTTTGTGTATGTGAGATTAAGGCTGTTCTTATTAAAAAATAGTACCTTTGTCTTATTCGCCTCCTGGACACAAACCAATAGCGGCCCTGCAGGCAAGTCAGTCGCCCATTTCACTAACGTCGGACGCCTCCTCGCCCCGCTCATACGTGTCGCCCAGGAATGGCACGCCCCAGACCAACCTCCTTACCCAGAAACCCCTGCTCAGTATGCCACCCGCCACCTCCCAACCAAAGGTCAGCACCTCCACGGAAACTCTAAACTTGTCCAATGATATTGTGTTATGATCGAGGTGTATGGTTTTGTCATTTTAACCCTGTGATCTGTGTTTGTCTTTCTCCCCACCACCTCACCATTATTTTCTGTCCTCTACTCTCTTCTCCTTCCCTCTTGCTTGCTTTTAATTGTCTTTCTTATTTTGTCCCTCTGCAGGTTACCCCAGTGAAACCAGGACCAGTTTCTCAGCAGGCTTCAGCAGAGAAACGTCCAGAGGACCCCCGAACTCTCCAACAGCGGAGGTACATAACGAACACATTAGAGGCTGCTGCCCTGTGTACATAGACTTGAAATCACTTGCAACTTGAATAATATTTACGTATTCTGCATTACTCATCTCATATGTATATACTGTATTCTATTCTACTGTATCTTAGTCTATGCCGCTCTGACATTGTTCATCCATATATATATTTTAAATTCCTTTACTTAGATTTGTGTATTGTTGTGAAATTGTTAGATATTACTGCAGTGTCGGAGCTAGAAACACAAGCATTTCGCTACACTCGCAATAACATCTGCCAAACACGTGTAGGTGACCAATAAAATTTGATTTGTTGAATGGTTCTTAGTAGACACGGAGCATTACTTGTATGCCTCCACAATATACACAGCCTTATGAAATGGAAGTACAGCAATCCCGTTTTGTACCCTTGTCAGAAGAATAGTATCACTGGATGAGTGTGGACAAATGTCCTTATTCCTAATGTCACCTACCTCTGTGTCCCTGACCTAGTTGAGATGTACTTGTCTATGTCTGGAAGGGTTGTGTGTGTATATAGAAGACCTGTCTGTCTGTCCCCCCCCGGTCCTTATACTTCTCTGCTGTCTCTCTCGTCCAGCAGTCAGGGGAGTCCGCCACCAGGACCTAACAGCAACTCCACCGGCGGCCACTCTGTTCCCAACGCTGCCTCAGGCCTCACCAGCGCTCCCGGCTCCTTCACCCCCTCGCTGGCCTCTCACTTTGACGAGAACCTCGTCAGGCACATCCAGAACTGGCCCGCAGAGCACATCGAGAAGCAGGTAGGACCTCCACTGTGAAGTGGGGACAATGGGTTTTGCTCATTCAATGTGGAGTTAGTTGTTTAGAAAGGAATTTGTGCGTTCAACTCAAAACAGTTTCTAGTAGATGGTAGAATAAGGTATTTGGGTGCATAATGGGGTGAACGTCGAGTTAGTCGTTTTTCTGTCTGGATGTCTGTCAACTGTATGACTAATGGGATAAATAGTCTATCAAAATACTACCACACTGTTTTGCTATAACCGTGATACACAGAAGCTGCTACTGTTGAATTACGACTTGGACTAGTCATGCCTTGATGGTAGTAGGATATATGCATGTAATCCATTTGTGTGCATATTATTACGAAACAGCAGTTTTTTTTTATTGCATTTAGTGTAGACGGCACTATCATACAATCAAATGTTGTACCCTTAGATGGCAGTAGCTACACATCCAAGGCCACCCAGGCCATTTCCTGTTTGAAGTTGATAAAAGAGAGGGCGTGGCTAAGCTCACTGTTTGGTTTGGGATGCCATGTGGTGGTTTGATACTGTTTGGTTTGGGATGCCATGTGGTGGTTTGATACTGTTTGGTTTGGGATGCCATGTGGTGGTTGGATTCTGTTTGGTTTGGGATGCCTTGTGGTGGTTGGATTCTGTTTGGTTTGGGATGCCTTGTGGTGGTTGGATTCTGTTTGGTTTGGGATGCCTTGTGGTGGTTGGATTCTGTTTGGTTTGGGATGCCATGTGGTGGTTGGATTTTGTTTGGTTTGGGATGCCTTGTGGTGGTTGGATTCTGTTTGGTTTGGGATGCCTTGTGGTGGTTGGATTCTGTTTGGTTTGGGATGCCTTGTGGTGGTTGGATTCTGTTTGGTTTGGGATGCCTTGTGGTGGTTGGATTCTGTTTGGTTTGGGATGCCATGTGGTGGATGGATTCTGTTTGGTGTGCTGCTGCTAATGGAGACCTGGTGGACAGATGAGAGACCCTAATCCTTTTTAGTTCTAGTCAATATTTAGCCCTCGCCTCTACTATAAAGAGCTGAACCACCAAACAACGCTGCCGCTGGCTGGTCAGAAAGCGGGAGAGTAAGCCTCGGGGCACACAGACAAGACATGCCCACTTAAACTTTTGTACACATTTATAGCCGGTTATGGAACCATTAGGTAGGCCAAGGACTCTAGGCAGGAGCCTTCTTGGTACTCTGACTAACCAGTACTAAAATACATTTCTGATAAATATTTCCTTCTGAAGATGGCCAATTAAAACTTTAAAAGTGTTTTTCTCTGAAATTTGACCTCAATGCTTTAAAGTTCATGATGTGTATTTTGATGCAACCCCTCACCCGGTTCTGTCTTTCTCTTTCAGGCAGCACGGTTACGGGAGGATGCCCACAACATGGGCAGTCTCTACATGTCTGAGATCTGCACCGAACTCAAAAACCTCCGATCTTTAGTCAGAGTGTGTGAGATCCAGGCCACGCTGCGGGAACAGAGGTGAGAACAGGACAAACACACACACACACTAGGAATGCATCTTCACGATACATTTTTTATTTTCTTAAAACTGTCCATTTTCTCCCAGAATACTGTTCCTGAGACAGCAGAGCAAAGAACTGGACAAGCTGAAGAACCAGAACTCTTACATGGTCTGAGAAGCTGTGTGGGAGATGAGACGGTGAACCGCTTTAGGCTGCGGACGAAGCCTGCGACGCGGTCCTCTGTGCCCCAGTCTGAACACGTCCGTACCGTCATGAACCAGAGGGCGTCTGAGGATACGGACAAGAGACTGGGCCTGTTGAAGACGTCATGGGTTACGCAATGAAGCGTACCACTGCCCAAGCCCCTGAAAAAGTGTAGATTTTGTCTAGGCATCCAAGATGTAAATTGTTCTATGAAACCGCAGGCTAAAATAATACAGAAGCCGTGTTGAGCTTTTCATGGACACCCAAACCAGTGGATTCTGAGAAACCTACAGGTCATACCTTTTTTGTTACCTGATCAACTCGGCTGGCGTCCTTTTGGATTTGAGAAACTGTTGGACTGTGTTTGTTGCGGTTGATAGCCAGTTTTGGTTTGGGAATGCATCTTTTTCTCCTCAGACTTGTGGCTTAACTGAAGTTGAGAGGGAACTGAAGGGACTCCGATTGACTTGAGATGTATGAATCGCCAACTGATTCCAGGAAGACTCAAAACGCCAACACTTCTTCAGCATCGACTTGAAGTGGTGCGTCACATTGCAGATAGGATATCGAACAGCCCACAGGTTAACAGCATATTCTTAAAAGCCAACTTTGATTCCTTCCAGACTCATACAGTTGCTTCTATTCAGTGAGGAATCCTGAATTTAGCAGTCCCAGTTCGCTGAGTACTTTTTAAAATGTGAGCCGACAAAGATTCTTAGCTGCTTGACATGAGTTGTCTATGACGGTCCACGCTCCCTCCCCCCTGGATGGGAATAGTCTGTAGACTTAGTTACCTGTGACCCCTCTTACGTTGGGCCAGGATACTTCTCAGAACATACTGTCCCATGGCGTAACCTTTAGGTCACCTCCCAGTCCCTATCACGAACCCCCAATGGGATCATGCGATAAAGGGCAACGTTCTCGTCGTCCATGACCTCTGCATCAGAACCCCCCCTTTGATCTGTACTTGATCATTTTCCCCCTCTTCTGCTGAACGTTTGATGTTTTTTTTGTTTTGTAAGCTTGTCTGTTGTTTTCTTCTTGAGTAATTAATTCCTTATGTGCAGTTTCTCTCGAGATTGTGAAAAAAGGGTCTTTATTTTCACGTGGTTATGTAAAACCTAAATTATTGTTGCACATTATTCATTGCGTTCTTGTGAAGATGATGGAAGAGAGGGTGGAGATGATCTTATGTTCATGGGACTCACCTTTCTCTTGGCTATACCAGCTAATCCAGTACAGCACTAGTTAAATGGAGTCCGTAGTTAACGTTCGCTACATTTGTCTTACTGAAGTTAAACTTTTTTTTAGGCCTCAGTAATTAAACGTAACTATTTTACACAACAATGCTGTCTCACTCTTTCATATCCACAGACTTAGCTACTCCATCCTCAGACTTCTCCGATCAATCAGTGACATACTGTACCGGCCAAAACTTTGGTCTTCAGAACTGGAGAACTCACTTATCCGATAGTTGGGGATTAGAGGTTTTTGTGAGGATGGGGCGACCATAGCTTTGTATATTATTTCTTAAAAGTATATGAGAATAAAATACATTATTCTACCACATCTTTTGATATTCTCATTTTTGCCTGTTGGCGATCACTTATCACTTTTATACTGACGTTGCATTGTTCCAGAGATGGTGACTGAAAAACAACACTGCCTTGCCTCCAACTGACAATGCACAATGTCACTTGTATTACTGTACAGTGTAAACATGTTTGTCATTCAAATGTGATTGCTGCATTAATTCAGCATATTGGTAATGCTGCAAAGTGCATAAGAAGCACAGTTGTGCCAGTTTAAAATGACATGACGCTCAATTGATCCCTTCGTTGGACACAAGATGGCAATATTGAGCTAGCAATAGCAATGACCTTGTCTTTCATTGTCTCCTAGATTCCCTTGGAGGCTTTTAATTTACACTGAACAAAAATATAAATGCAACATGTAAAGTGTTGGTCCAATGTTTCATGAGCTGAAAAACACAAAAAGCATATTTTATTCAAATGTTGTGCACAAATTTTACATCCCTGTTAGTGAGCATTTCTCCTTTGCCAAGATAATTAAATCCACCTGACAAGTTTGGCATATCAAGAAGCTCATTACACAGGTGCTCCTTACGCTGGGGACAATAAAAGGCCACTATAAAATGTATGGTTCTGTCACACAAGACTGCCACAGATGTCTCAAATTTTGAGGGAACGTACAATTGGCATGCTGACTGAAGGAATGTTGTTTTAGAGAATTTGGCAGTACGTCCAACTGTCCTCACAACCGCAGACCACGTGTAACCACGCCATCCCAGGACGTTCACATCTGTCTTCCTTACCTGCAGGATCGTCTGAAACCATCCACCCGGACAGCTGATGAAACTGGGTTTGCACAACCTGAAGAATTTCTGTACACTGTCAGAAACCGTCTCAGTGAAGCTCACCTGCGTGCTCGTCGTCCTCAACAGGGTCTTGACCAGTTTGGCGTTGTAGCCACTGGCATGCTGGAGAAGTGCTCTTCACGGATGAATCCCGGTTTCAACTGTACCGGGAAGATGGGAGACGGTGTTTATGGTGTGTGGGAGAGCGGTTTCCTGATGTCAACGTTGTGAACAGAGTGCCCCGTGGTGGGGTTATGGTATGGGCAGGCATTAGCTACGGACAACGATCCTGAGGCCCCTTGACGTGCCATTCATCCACCACCACCTCATGTTTGAGTTTGATAATGCATGGTCCCATGTCGCAAGGATCTGTACACAATACCTGGAAGCTGAAAATGTCCTAGCTCTTCCATGGCCTGCATACTCACCAGACATGTCACCCATTGACATGTTTGGGATGCTCTGAATCGATGTGTACGACAGCGTGTTCCAGTTCCTGCCAATATTCAACAACTTCGCACAGCATATCTGTATTCCCAGTGAGGTGAAATCCATAGATGTTGGGCTTAATGAATTTAATTGTTGCATGTTGCGTTTACATTTTTGTTCGGTGAAAATGTTGCGTATTTTGTTATTTTGTTTAATTTATCAAATTGGTAGTTAGTCTTGTCCCATCGCTGCAACTCCCGTACAGACTTAGAGGTGAAGGTCGAGAGCCATGCGTCTTCCGAAACACCACCCTGCCAAGCCGCGCTGCTTGCGTAACCCGGAAGCCAGCTGTACCAATCTGTCGGCGGTAACACCATACAACTGGCGACCGAAGTCAGCCTGCAGGTGCCCGGCCCCCCACAAGGAGACGCTAGAGTGCGATGGGACAAGGACGTCCCAGCCGGGCAAACCCTCCCCTAACGCTGGGCCAATTGTGCGCCACTTCATGGGTCTCCCGGTCACGGCCGGTTGCGACAGAGCCTGGGACTAACCCGGGCCTATAGTGATACCTCTAGTACTATGTAGTGCCTTAGACCGCTGCTCCACTCGGGAGGACCACATTTTGCATAGTTACTGAAGAGACTTGATTCCTGCTCTTTCACTGCTGATTTCCATCTGATTAAACTGTGAGCTCATCATGTGGTTTGCATTGTGATGTTCCTCCAGAATTTAGATTTGTGGTTTTATTCAGGAAATACAGTATGAATATATTAGCAGTTGTTACTCTTCAATAACACAGACCCCAAAGCAAATCAGGGGGAGGAAAAAAGGTTTATTCTTATTCAAAGTGGGCGAATCCATGCAGAGAGGTAGATGTTCATGCTCCCCTGTCCCCAGTGATTCTCTCCACAGAACAAAGGGACAGGATCTAGTTTTATAACTCAGCCCTAGCCTGTGGTTGACCAATTAGAAGTCCTTGCAATATAACTGGGCCAATGGCCAAATAACAAGTATCCTATTTCAGGCTCACTGTATAGACAAATTCCTCCCATGTCTCTGACCCATTAATCAATAATTCCCCATTACAGAAAAAACACTATTTACATTGATCGTTAGTACTGTATTGTCCTCCTAACCTCTAGTACTGTATTGTCCTCTTTCTCTGCTTTGTGTATTTATCTTCCAAATATTCTTATAAATCCAATCAGTGGACACATGCATGAATAGTTCCCCTTTATTAATGATGTAATGGTGGCAATGAATGTGAGATTATTTCATAAGCATTTAATTAACAGTGCCTTCAGAAAGTAGCCATACTCCTAGACTTACTCCACATTATGTTGTGATGTATTTAAGCTTGCCATAACAAAAGGGTTGAATACTTAATGACTCAAGACATTTAAGCTTTTCATTTTTTTATACATTTTAATTTTATATATATTTTTAAACATAATTCCACTTTGACGTTATGGGGTATTGTGTGCCAGTGATAAAACATTTCAATTTAATCCATTTTATATTCATTCTGTAGCACAACACAATGTGAAAAAAGTCCAGGGGTGTAAATACTGCACATTCACCAGCAATTCTGTATTGTCTACCATTTGTTATTGTAAGAGGCTATGGCATTTTAAGAGAACCGTGGTGAGGCGTAAAATACTCATGTTCACATTTCAACGGTCTTTGATCGTCACGATTGCATTAGCAACATTACGATAATGTGGGTAGCGACGTAGAACGTAGAAGTGTCTGTCAACTAGAAAACCAACACATAGGAAACCCAGTCAAAAACATTTGAAGTCGGAAGTTTACATACACTTAGGTCATTAAAAATAGTTTTTCAACCACTCCACAAATTTCTTGTTAAAAACTATAGTTTTGCATGACACAAGTAATTTTTCCAACAATTGTTTACAGACAGATTATTTATTTTTATCACAATTCCAGTGGGTCAGAAGTGTATTTACACTAAGTTGACTGTGCCTTTTAAACAGCTTGTAAAATTCCAGAAAATGATGTCATGGCTTTAGAAGTTTCTGATAGGCTAATTGACATCATTTAAGTCAATTGGAGGTGTACCTGTGGATGTATTTCAAGTCCTACCTTCAAACTAAGTGCCTCTTTGCTTGACATCATGGGAAAATCAAAAGAAATCAGCCAATACCTCAGAAAATAAATTGTAGAATAATTTTGCACGCCCAATTTTTTCGTTTTTGATTTGTTAAAAAAGTTTGAAATATCCAATAAATGTCGTTCCACTTCATGATTGTGTCCCACTTGTTATTGATTCTTCACAAAAAAATACAGTTTTATATCTTTATGTTTGAAGCCTGAAATGTGGCAAAAGCTCGCAAAGTTCAAGGGGGCCGAATACTTTCGCAAGGCACTGTATATCCACAGCAAAACGAGTCCTATATCGACATGACCTGAAAGGCCACTCAGCAAGGAAGAAGCCACTGCTCCAAAACCCCCATAAAAAAGCCAGCCTACGGTTTGCAACTCCACATGGGGACAAAGAGCGTACTTTTTGGAGAAACGTCCTCTGGTCTGATGAAACAAAAATAGAACTGTTTGGCCATAATTACCATTGTTAAGTTTGGAGGAAAAAGGGGGAGGCTTGCGTGCCGAAGAACACCATCCCAACTGTGAAGCACGGGGGTGGCAGCATCATGTTGTGGAGGTGCTTTGCTGCAGGAAGTACTGTTGCACTTCACAAAATAGATGGCATCATGAGGAATTAATATTATATGGATATATTGAAGCAACATCTCAAGACATCAGTCAGGAAGTTAAAGCTTGGTCACAAATGGGTCTTCCAAATGGACAATGACCACAAGCATACTTCCAAAGTTTTGACAAAATGGCCCACAAAGTCAAGGTATTGGAGTGGCCATCACAAAGCCCTGACCTCCATCCTATAGAAGATTTGTGGGCAGAACTGAAAAAGTGTGTGCGAGCAAGGAGGCCTACACACCTGACTCAGTTACACCAGCTCTGTCAGGAGGAATGGGCACAAATTCACCCAACTTATTGTGGGAAGCTTGTGGAAGGCTACCCGAAACATTTGACCCAAGTTAAACAAATTAAAGGCAATACTACCAAATACTAATTGAGTGCATGTAAACTTCTGACCCACTGGGAATGTGATGAAAGAAATAAAAGCTGAAATAAATCATTTTCTCTAATATTATTCTGACATTTCATATTCTTAAAATAAAGTGGTGATCCTAACTAACCTAAAACAGACCTAAAACTAGGATTAAATGTCAGGAATAGTGTAAAACTGAGTTTAAATGTATTTGGCTGAGGTGTATGTAAACTTCTGACTTCAACTGTATATCAGTATTTGATATCACGTCCCTGAACAAGGCAGTTGTCTCCACACATCTCCATAAGGCAGTTATTTCTTAGCACACATCTATTGCTACTGTGTGCTGACTAGTCTGACCGTTTAAGTGGCCAAGAGCATCATGATGTTGTTTCATTACTATTTAGTCTTAGCACGATAGATTCTCCAGAATGAACATAGCTTAGCTCTAATTGGTCCAAGAGCAAGTGATGCAATGTACATGGTCACCCATTGGCTCTAGACCTGGAGGTAGATTACCCAGGTCACTGCTAGAAGCCACTGCACACAGTACAGTAGTTTACACCGATCTCCAGTTTCTATTTCAGCCTCAGTGTTGTTATAGAGACAGGCACAGCTAAACGTCTGAGCAGGGTTTTATTAGAATGAAGATGTTGTCAGTTTGGGGATTGCATCTGCCAATTAACTTTATTTTATGAGAAAGATAACTGAATGTTGATATTGTACATTACAACTTTTAGATTCTGTCTCTTTTCTCCGTAGAGTTGATTTCCAAATAAATATTCTCATGATACTTTTCAGCCAGGCGTAAGGGGAAGGGAGGGATGTAATTCCCCTTAGCACAGTTGTATGGCCATGGTCATCAAACCAGAAATAGGATATACTACTGACAAACCGTAACCGACTGGTTGGCTAAATGGGATCCACCAAATGTCTGAAGGGTGACTGGCCTGCCACACTCTCCCGAAGTGTTGGGGATACTTGCTCAAACCTGCCATGTCCCTATTTTATCAGCAAAGTAAATCTCCGTTGCTAATCTTGTTTACAAACCACTACGATGCAAAATGGCTATCTGACAAAGAAAGCATAGCTGACTTCATTTTTACTGTAACACATTTTTTCTTTCACAGACACTGCCCCCATATGATGTGACACAGTCATAAAGCCATCTAGGTCATAAGCTGTTTCTGTGCACAACTTTGTTATTCAATTGTATATTAAATATAGTATTGCATTAATGTCTCTTAAATGCTAGAATCCAATAGATATAGAACCAACATTTTAAAACCCACATTTTGAGAAGTTAAAAATATTCAGTACATCTTTTTGAAAATGTAATAATGTAAGAAACAACTTGTTATCCCTCCCCCCTCAGACCAGTCAGTGGGCAACGGAGGCCTATAGAGCAGTCAGGAAAAAGATGATACAACCTACCCTAGTCTCAATATCTCCCTTCAAGACCCGCATAACCTCAGTATCTAAGTTCAACAGAGCGAAGTCTCCTCCTAGCCTTCGACGCTCCCATGTCGGGATGCAAAAGAAACCCGGAGAAGGTGGAGTCGTTGGTGTTGTCTGCATACACCCCTCCCCCCCCTCCAAACTCTTCCGTAGATCTGCAGCCACACCTCGTCCCCAGACTCCAGCCTCAGTGTGATAGCCCCAGAGGTCAACATTGCCCTTGTAGTACTGGTTATAGGTGAACATGATGGGCTTGTCGTTCTTGAACAGGCTCACCCGAGGATCTTTGGTGTAGACGGTGAGGTGGTACGTGAAGAAGTAGACCCCAAGGCGGGAGCAGTGGAACTTCCTGCTCACATCATCGTAGTGGCGCTGCTCGTTGTGAAATAATTTGTTGAAGTGGATGGGCACGTTGGAGGCAGGGACGGGATCTGTCAGGCCCACGCTGAAGGAAGAGTGATACGACAGGACACTATCGCCCTTCAGACCAGGGTTGCTCGGGAAACCACAAGTACCCAGAGGGCCGTTGTTGCCATGCTCTCCATTCTCACCTGGTTCACCTGTACACACAAAGACCAGAGTCAGGGAGGATTTAGATGTGTTAAGGGTTGCGTCAATCGAATCTGGTATCAGGATGAATATGACATTGAGTCACCGATTGTATAACATTTATTTTTTATGGTGGTAAATGCAATTTTCGTATATACGGGTTCGCTGTAACACCACGCAGGGTAGAACAGAGAACTGACTTGTTCCTGACAAAGATATTATAATATACTCTGACAGAAGTAGTTCCTGCTTCTGAGCCGGCCTGTCAGAGTAGAGACTGGGCGTGGTTTAAACTCACCCAGCCTATCGTTGATTGTTGGCGCCCAAGCTGGTCCCAGCCCCCTAGGCGCTTCAGCGGTCAGTCGTTGTAGTTGTGAAGAATATCTATGCATTGTGTTATGTGACAAAACTGCACATTTTAGTGCCATTTTATTGCCCCCCCAGCACAAGGTACACCTGTGTAATAATCATGCTATTCAATCAGCTTCTTGATATACCACACCTGTCAGGTGGATGGCTTATCTTGGCTAAGGAGAAAGGCTCACTAAGAGGGAAGTAAAAAATGTGTGCACAAAATTTCAGAGAAATAGGCTTTTTGTGCATATGGAACATCTCTGGGATCTTTTATTTCAGCCAATGACACATGGAACCAACACTTTGGTCCGGTGTAGTTTTCCCCATGGACAGATATTGCCATTTTGATCTGTGAAAGGATTAATGTTGTCGCTGATAAAGTACTGTTTCCCCCAAATAGCTGACAACTACATCATCACATGCTGCGGCAATATCTGTAAACCCGCTTCAAAGGTCAAAGGTTGCGGTCTCTTACCTGGTCTATGTTTGTCCCCCTCGGAGAGACGAGTGTTCAGTGGCGTCCCCTCAGACAACGAACCTCACTCAGCGCAGCAGTGTGTCACGGTCCAGTAGTCTTGTGGCTAGTGTCCTTGGATGACATGTGTAACTGATTGCCTGTCATACTCTATTTATCTCTGTCCCACATTATTTATGAACCCGCTGATCCAAAACGGCAGTATGACTTACAGAGCCCCTCCCCCTTAACCCCTTAACCTCTGGCAGTCCACCCTCCGACTCTCTGCCAGTCTAGTCACACTGTCAATGGTAGGGGGATTTAAGGTGACCGATTTCTCCCCTTAAACAGCATGTTGTGTTTGTTTGTTTTTTACCTGGTGAAACTTTTGATGAACGTGTGCCAATGTTTGTTTCTTGATGCATTTTCATTGTCTTTTCAAATGTTTGCAGTGCAAAACCACATGATGTGAATAATCTTGTTCCACGACAAACAACACGCAAAGCTCTCTTTGTTTGTTTGCCTTGTCATGTAGACTTGGTGTTGGAAGACCAATTTGACAAATTTGTGGTGGCAAATTGTCTTTTGAAAACATTTTGCAGTAGCAGTGTTCATTATTGAGTTTTCTAAATTATTGTTGTCAACTATCTGGAATTATCTGGAATTTGAATCCCAATTAAATTGAAAACCTTACATTTCACTTTTATTTGTTCTCGGTGAAATCAATGCATTAATTACTAAAAACTGTGTGTGAGGCTTTATAAAAATGTGGTTTCAAATCTCCAAATTACAACAAAGTTCAACCAGAATTTTCATCATGACATGATCTCAGAACTGATTAGTCAGTCATCTAATTCTGGAATTTTCCTTTGTCCCTTAGTACCACCGTATCAGATAGACCTATGAAGCGCTGCCATAAACCCGATCTGCCAATATTATCAGAGATAACTCTCCTATTTGATATTCAGCCAACCCAACTACCTCACACACCATTCAAATCACAGCCTCCTCTCTGTGGGTAAGGAGCCGCTCCAAATTCAAATAAATGCACCCTCATTGTCTGAATTGTTCATTTATTGTTCATTTATTGTTCATTTTTTTCTATTCATTCCTCAAACCAATCTTAGTTTTGCGGCTTTGGGAGTAGCAAAGTCGGTCAATGAACACGTTGATTTTCTGACTGTTGATTAAGTAGGGAAACTTTTAGTTTCCTCTCAAAATCTCTTTCTCACAGAAAATAATAGGTCTGCACAAGAATTGGCCCAAAACAAGTTTCTCTCAAACAATTTTATCTTAATCATAAATCATTTTTTTTGTAAAACCAATTGTCAAATCCCTGTGTACAGAGATGGGATTGATGCCTACTTAATTTTAATAGCCCCCAAAGTAGGCAATGTTATTTAATTTAGCTAATTAGGCAATTTACATACTGATGTAGATCATACAGTATTCACCCACCTTGGATTATTCACATTTTATTCTTACAAAGTGGGATTAAAATGGATTTAATTGTAATTATTTTGTCAATGATCTACACAAAATACTCTGTCAAAGTGGAAGATAGGCCGTCGTTGCAAATAATAATTTGCTCTTAACTGACTTGCCTAGTTAAATAAAGGTTCAACAAATATTGCCAACTACTTTAATGATTTTTCATTGGCAAGATTAGTAAATTTAGGCATAACATGCAACAAACGCAGACACTACACATCCAAGTATAACTTTCCAAATTATGAAAGACAAGCGTTGTAATTTTGTATTATGTAAAGTGAGTGTGGAAGAGGTGAAAAAAGTATTGTTGTCTGTCAATAATGACAAGCCACCAGGGTCTGACAACATGGATGGAAAATTATTGGGGATAATATCGGAGGATATTGCCACTCCTATTTGCCATATCTTCAATCTAAGCCTACTAGAAAGTGTGTGCCCTCAGGCCTGGAGGGAAGCAAAAGTCATTCCGCTACCCAAGAATAGTAAAGGCCCCTTAACTGACTCAAATAGCCAACCAATCAGCCTGTTACCAACCCTTAGTAAACTTTTGGAAAAAATTGTGTTGGACCAGATACAATGCTATTTTACAGTACAAAAACAGACTTTCGACACGCTTATAAGGAATGATTATTCAACAAGCACAGCACTTATACAAATGATTGGTGACTGGCTGAGAGAAATGTGTGATAAAAATATTGTGGGGGCTGTTTTTTTAGACTTTTGACATTATCGATCATAGTCTACTGCTGGAAAAAAAATATATGTGTTATGCTATATTGTATGTGTTATGGCTTTACACCCCCTGCTATAATGTATGTGTTATGTCTTTACACCCCCTGCTATAATGTATGTGTTATGGCTTTACACCCCCTGCTATAAAGAACTTTGAAAGTTTCTTCGGGTGAGGTCGCGGAGGCCAACGGGCACTGTGATGGAGCCGTCTCTCATGAGGACCGCCGCGGGAAAGGGGGACCCGGAGTTGCCTCTGCTGCAGAGGATAAGTTCATTAGATTCACCCCCTGCTATAATGTATGTGTTATGGCTTTACACCCCCTGCTATAATGTATGTGTTATGGCTTTACACCCCCTGCTATATTGTATGTGTTATGGCTTTACACCCCCTGCTATAATGTATGTGTTATGGCTTTACACCCCCTGCTATATTGTATGTGTTATGGCTTTACACCCCCTGCTATATTGAATGTGTTATGGCTTTACACCCCCTGCTATAATGTATGTGTTATGGCTTTACACCCCCTGCTATATTGTATGTGTTATGGCTTTACACCCCCTGCTATATTGAATGTGTTATGGCTTTACACCCCCTGCTATATTGTAGATAAATAGTTACCTGTCTAACAGAACACCGAGGGTGTTCTTTAATAGAAGCCTCTCCAAGGTAGCTGTTTTGCCCTTACTTTTTAAAATCTTTACTAACGACATGCCACTAGCTTTAAGTGAAGTCTCTATGTATGTGGATGACTCAACACTATACACGTCAGCTACTACAGCGACTGAAATGACTGCAACACTTAACAAAGAGCTGCAGTGAGTTTCAGAATGAGTGGCAAGAAATAAGTTAGTCCTAAATATTTCATAAACAAAAAGCATTGTATTTGGGACAAATTATTCACTAAACCCTGAACCTCTAATATTGTAATGAATACTGTGGAAATAATAATAATAATAATGTGGAAATTGAGCAAGTTGAGGAGACTAAGCTGCTTGGAGTAAACTGTCATGTTGACACAACAGTAGCTAAGATGAGAAGTTTGTCTATAATAAAGCATTGCTCTGCCAACACCATCAACATTGTCACACCTGGACTACTGTTCAGTCGTGTGGTCAGGTGCCACAAAGAGGGACTTAGGAAAATTACAATTAAAATAAAATACAATTGTATTTGTTATGTGCCGAATACAACAGGTGTAGACCTTACAGTGAAATGCTTACTTACAAGCCCTTAACCAACAATGCAGTTTTAAGAAAATACCTTAAAAAAGTAAGAGATAAAAGTAACAAATAATTAAAGAGCAGCAGTAAATAACAATAAAGAGGCTATATACAGGAGGTACCGGTACAGAGTCAATGTGCGGGGGACACCGGTGTCGAGGTAATTGAGGTAATATCTACATGTAGGTAGAGTTATTAAAGTGACTATGCATAGATAATAACAGAGAGTAGCAGCAGTGTAGAAGGTGTGTGGGGTGGGGGGTGGGGGGGGGGGAGGCAATGCAAATAGTCTGGGTAGTCATTTGATTAAATGATCAGGAGTCTTATGGCTTGGGGGTGCATAGAAGCATCTTGGACCTAGACTTGGCGCTCCGGTACCGCTTGCCGTGCAGTAGCAGAGAGAACAGTCTATGACTAGGGTGACTGGAGTCTTTGACAATTTTTAGGGCCTTCCTCTGACAGCGCCTGGTATAGAGGTCCTGGATGACAGGAAGCTTGGCCCCGGTGATGTACTAGGCCGTACGCACTACCCTCTGTAGTGCAATGCGATCGGAGGCCGAGCAGTTGCCATGCCAGGCAGCTGTAAAACCTTTTGAGGATCTGAGGACCCATGCCAAATCTTTTCAGTCTCCTGAGGGTGAATAGGTTTTGTTTTGTCCTCTTCACGACTGTCTTGATGTGCTTGAACCATGTTAGTTTGTTGGTGATGTGGACACCAAAGAACTTGAAGCTCTCAACCTGCTCCACTTTCAAAGCATTTCATTGCTACAGACGTGAGTGCTACGGGTCGGTAGTCATTTAGGCAGGTTACCTTAGTGTTCTTGGGCACAGTGGTGGTCTGCTTGAAACATGCTGGTATTATAGACTCAGGGAGAGGTTGAAAATGTCAGTGAAGACACCTGCCAGTTGGTCAGTGCATGCTCGGAGCACTCGTCCTGGTAATCCATCTGGCCCTGTGGCCTTGTGAATGTTGACCTGTTTAAAGGTCTTACTCACATCGGCTGTGGAGAGCGTGATCACACCGTCATCCAGAACCGCTGATGCTCTCATGCATGTTTCAGTGTTACTTGCCTCGAAGCGAGCATAGAAGTTATTTAGCTCATCTGGTAAGCTCGTGTCACTTGGCAGCTCTCGGCTGTGCTTCCCTTTGTAGTCTGTAATAGTTTGCAAGCCCTGCCATATCCGACGAGTGTCAGAGCCGGTGTAGTACGATTTGATTTTAGTCCTGTATTGACACTTTGCCTGTTTAATGGTTCGTCGGAGGGCATAGCAGGATTTCTTAAAAGCTTCCGGGTTAAAGACCTGCTCCTTGAAAGCGGCAGCACTACCCTTTAGCTCAGTGCGAATGTTGCCTGTAATCCATGGCTTCTGGTTGGGGTATGTACTAGAGGTCGATTGATTATGATTTGTCAACGCCGATACCGATAGCGATTATTGGAGGACCAACAAAAGCTGATACCGATTAATCTGACAATTTTTATATATATATTTGTAATAATGACAATTATCACAATACAGAATAAACACTTTTATTTTAACTTAATATAACACATAAATAAAAATCGATTTAGCCTCAAATAAATAATGAAGCATGTTCAATTTGGTTTAAATAATGCAAAGGCACAGTGTTGGAGAAGAAAGTAAAAGTGCAATATGTGCCATGTAAAAATGCTAACGTTTAAGTTCCTTGCTCAGAACATGAGAACATATGAAAGCTGGTGGTTCCTTTTATCATGAGTCTTCAATATTCCCAGTTATTAAGAAGTTTTCGGTTGCAGTTATTATAGGGCTATTTCTCTCTATACCATTTGTATTTCATATTCCTTTGACTATTGGATGTTCTTACAGGCACTATAATATTGCCAGCCTAATCTCGGGAGTTGTTAGGCTTGAAGTCATAAACAGCGTTGTGCTTCAAGCATTGCGAAGAGCTGCTGGCAAACGCAGTAAAGTGCTGTTTGAATGAATGCTTACGAAAGTGCTACTGCCTACCACTGCTCAGTCAGACTGCTCTATCAAATATCAAATCATAGACTTATTTATAATATAATAAACACACAGAAATACGAGCCTTTGGTCATTAATATGGTCAAATCCGGAAACTATAATTCGAAAACAAAACATTTATTATTTCAGTGAAATACGGAACTGTTCCGTATTTTATTGAACGGGTGGCATCCATAAGTATAAATATTGCTGTTACATTGCACAACCTTCAATGTTATGGCATAATTATGTAAAATTCTGGCAAATTAATTACGGTCTTTGTTAGGAAGAAATGGTCTTCACACAGTTCGCAACGAGCCAGGCAGCGCAAACTGCTGCATATACCCTGACTCAGAACGCAAGAGAAGTGACATAATTTCCATAGTTAATATTGCCGGCTAACATTCATTTATTTTAACTAAATAGGCAGGTAAAAAAAACATATACTTGTGTATTGATTTTAAAGAAGTGCATTGATGTTTTTGGTTAGGTACATTGGTGCAACGACAGTTTTTCGCGAATGCGCTTGTTAAATCATCATCACCCATTTGGCGAAGTAGGCTGTGATTCAGTGATAAACTAACAGGCACCACATTGATTATTTGCAACGCGGGACAAGCGAGTTAAACTTGTAATATCATCAACCATGTGTAGTTAACTAGTGATTATGTTAAGGTTGATTGTTTTTATAAGATAAGTTTAATGCTAGCTAGCAACTCGCGTAACAGGTGGTCAGCCTGCCATGCAGTCTCCTCGTGGAGTGCAATGTAATCGGCCATAATCGGAGTCTTCGGAGTCTGTTTTATGAAAACTTGAAATGGGCCCTAATTAATCGGCCATGCCGATTAATCGGTCGACCTCTGAACTGTATTCTATTCTACTGTATCTTAGTCTATGCCGCTCTGACATTGCTCGTCCAAATATTTATATATATTCTTAATTCCATTCCTTTACTTAGATTTGTGTGTATTGTTGTGAAATTGTTATATATTACTGCACAGTCAGAGCTAGCAGCACACGCATTTCGCTACATTCGCAATAGCATCTGCCAAACACGTGTATGTGACCAATCGGTCGACCTCTAGTGTGTACGTACAGTCACTGTGGGGACGACGTCATCAATGCACTTATTGATAAAGTGACTGATGTGGTGTACTCCTCAAGGCATCGGAAAAATCCCGGAACATATTCCAGTCTGTGCTAGTAGTAGTTTAGCATCTGCTTCATCTGACCACTTTTTTTATAGACCGAGTCACTGGTCCTCCCTGCTTAAATTTTTGCTTGTAAGCAGGAATCAGGAGGATATAATTATGGTCAGATTTGCCAAATGGAGGCCGAGGGAGAGCTTTGTACGTGACCCTGATCTGTTTCACCTGTCCTTGTGCTTGTCTCCACCCCCCTCCAGGTGTTGCCGATCTTCCCCATTATCCCCTGGGTATTTATTCCTGTGTTTTATGTCTCTCTGTTGCCAGTTCGTCTTGTTTGTTCATACCTACCAGCGTTTTGTCTCAACTCCTGTTATTCCCTAGTCTATCTTTTCCTCGTCCTCCTGGTTTTTGACCTTCGCTTGTCCTGACCCTGTACTCGCAAGCCTGACCTCTGCCTGTCCTGACCCTGTACCCACCTGACCACGGCCTGTCTCTGAGCCTGCCTGCAGACCTGTACCTTTGCTTCACCTCTGGATTATCGATTTCTGCCTGACCCTGATTCTGCCTGACCCTGATTCTGCCTGACCCTGATTCTGCCTGCCGTCCTATACCTTGGCTATGGATTATTGACACCTGCCTGCCTTGATCTGTCATTTGCCTGGCTACAATAAACATTGCTTCTTCACACAGTCTGCACATGGGTCTTACCTTGATTCCTGATACTCTGTGTGTGGAGTAAAGGTGGTCTAGAGTTTTTTTTCCCTCTGGTGGCACCTTTAACATGCGGTTGGAAATTTGGTAAAACTGATTTAAGTTTCCCTGCATTAAAGTCCCCGGCCACTAGGAGCGCCACCTCTGGATGAGAATTTTCCTGTTTGCTTATGGCGGTGTACAGCTCATTGAGTACGGTTTTAGTGCCAGCATCGGTCTGTGGTGGTATGTAGACAGCTACGAAAAATACAGATGAAAATTCTCTAGGTAGATAGTGTGGTCTACAGCTTATCATGAGATACTCTACCTCAGGTGAGCAAAACCCTGAGACTTCCTTAGATATCGTGCACCAGCTATTGTTTACAAATATGCATAGGCCCCCTCCCCGTTTCTTACCAGTGGCTGCTGTTCTATCCTGCCTATAGAGTGTATATCCCACTAGCTGTATGTTATTAATGTCGTCGTTCAGCCATGACATGGTGAAGCATAAGATATTACAGTTTTTAATGTCCCGGTGGTAGGCTATACGTGCTTTCAGTTCGTCCCATTTATTTTTCAGCGATTGAACGTTAGCAAAGGCAGATTAGCCACTCGTCGCCTGATCCTCACAAGGCACCCCGATCTCTTTCCACAAAATCTCAGTTTCTTTCTCCTGCAAATTATGGGGATGAGGGCCTGTTCGGGTGTTTGGAGTATATCCTAACCATCCGACTCATTAAAGAAAAATGATTCATCCAATTCAAGGTGAGTAAGCTCTTTTCAGGTCATAAGAGACGGTAGCAGCAACATTATGTACAAAATAAGTTACAAACAATGCGAAAAAACAAACAAAATAGCACGGTTGGTTAAGAGACAATAAAACTGCAGCCATCATAATACATCTTCCACAGCATAATTATTAACTTGACCTTAATGAGCGATTCAATGTCTGATTTATTATTGGTACCCATCTACCAATCACAACCCTTCTTTATGAGGATTTCGAAAAGCTCCCTGGACTTTATAGTTGAATCTATGCTTGAAATGCAATACTTTACTGAGGGACCTTACAGATGTTGTATGTATGAGGGACAGAGGAAGGGGAAGTCATTAAACAAGATGTGTCAACCCCTGTTATTTGGACTCTGGACTTTACCCTAATTATGTTAAGTGTACAATATTACGTATTGGATCGTTAAAAATACAACCTTTACATTACCCTGCAGTTTACCTATAAAATGGGCTGACGGCGAAGTAGACATACTTGGTATTCATATCACAAAGATAGAAATGAGCTCTCCACAATGAATTTAAATAAAAAACTTGTAAAAATAGACAAGATCCTGCAACCATGGAGAGGTAAATACCTGTGTATTTATGGGGAAATTGCCCTGATTAACTCCTTAGTCATATCTCAGTTTACTCACTTACTTATGGTGCTGCCTACTCCTTCGTTTTTCAAATCATATGAGTAAAAAATATTTTGCTTTATCTGGGACACTAAACCAGACAAAATAAAGAGTGCCTATCTACATAATGAATATGAATTAGGTGGGTTGATATTATTAAATCTAAAAGCACTAAACCTCTCTCTAAAAGCTTAACTTATTCAAAAGTTTTACTTGAACCCTAAATGGTTCTCAAGTAGATTACTAAGAAAAGCTCATCCATTGTTTAAAAATAGCCTTTTTGCCTTTGTGCAGATTGCCATGTCTCATTTTCGATTAATTGAAAATGAAACTTTTTTCAAAGTATCTCTCTTTTTCAAACAAGCATTGCAGAGCTGGCTACAATTTCAATTTCATCCCCCTGAAAAGACAGAACAGATATTATGGCTGAACTCAAATGCGCTGGCTGAAAAAATACCTGTATTTATGGGAAAGATGTTTGAAAATTGTATTTTGTTTTTAAATGATATCGTAAATTGGAATGGTAGAGTTATGTCCTTCATGGAGTTGTCAGAATTGTATGGGAAGGTCTTCTCAATCCAGCAGTACAACCAACTGATTACAGCATTACCCCAAAACATGGAGGAGGCAGGTGATAGTGGGAGGAGGTAGGGAACTGGTCTGTCTGCCCAATATAAAGGATCAAAACTGGCAGAGGAATATAAATAGCATAAATTGGAAAGTATATCAGTTTCATTTGAGGACCAGGATGTGCCATACAGATTGCAAAATAGTTGGGAAGAGATTTTTGATGTACCGATTCCATGGTACATGGTATGAGTTGATATATAAAACGACACAAGGACCTTGTGGTTTTTAGCTAAAATTATTATATAGAATTCTTGCCCCTGTCAAAATGTTGAATATTTGGGGCATTCAATCATGGAAGCTCTGCAGATTTTGTTGTGAGGATACAGAATCAATAGACCATTTATTTTGGTGTTGCCCTCAGGCAGCCTGTTTCTGGTCTCAGGTTCAGGAATGTCTAAAAATGCAAAACATTGATCTAAAATTGACCCTAGAAATAGTACTGTTAGGAGATCTGGAGAGACCGGGTCAGTCCATTAATAATACACTAATACTCTTAGTAAAAGTATTTATCTTCAATTCGCAATCTGTGGATTCTATTCGGTTAGATAGATTGAAATTCTAGTTTAACATCACAGCATAGTTGAAAGATATATGGTGCGGAGAAAACCGAAGAGGGTGGCCAGCAGAGATAGGATGGGAGGTGGGATGGGCTGAGGGAAGCTGAGGATGGGCTGAGGGAAGCTGAGGATGGGCTGAGGATGGGCTGAGGGAAGCTGAGGATGGGCTGAGGGAAGCTGAGGATGGGCTGAGGGAAGCTGAGGATGGGCTGAGGGAAGCTGAGGATGGGCTGAGGATGGGCTGAGGGAAGCTGAGGATGGGCTGAGGGAAGCTGAGGATGGGCTGAGGATGGGCTGAGGGAAGCTGAGGATGGGCTGAGGGAAGCTGAGGATGGGCTGAGGGAAGCTGAGGATTGGGATGTGGAATTGGAGACAAGTGGGAGTGGAGTTGCTGGGCAGGGGATAGAATAACGTTCAAAGATAAAAGTATAAAAATTAAGTCTAAACATAACAAAAAGTCAGTTTGAATGACACCGAGGGGCAGTATTTTTACAGCCAATGTCGGTTTGTCTGAGGCTGATGCCGTGTAGGTGTTTGTACACATGCATATACACACACTCTCATTCGAATGCACACATGTGCACATACACGGACACACACACAGGTAAATAGTGCCATGCATGCACTCAAACATATTCAGTTGGCCTTGCTGTTATGATTTTTGTTGTCTTTGTTGTTTTATTTTTTCCTTTGTCTTTTTCTTTTTTCTCTTTTGTTCATTTTGTTGGTTGTTGGTGCATTGGAGGGGGGGGGGGGGGTCTTGGGGGTGGGGAATGTAATTTTTAAAATTATTATTATTTGTACTATTATTATTTTTTTCTCGGGGGGGGGGGGGGGGTCTCGGATGGTTGAGGGGCAGCTCTTGAAACTGTGGGGGGATTTTGGAGGGCTGGCGGTTGGGAGCTTGGGCCTGTGGCTGATGGATCGCTGGTTCAGGTCCCCTTTTTTTGACCTTGTGGGAGATCTGTCGACGTGCCCTTGAGCAGGGCATTGACCCTGGTTGCTTCTGTGTGTCGCTCTGGATGGGAGGCTGTTAGATGACTAATGTGATGTAGTTGGTGAGCGGCTTCACTGCAAGTATATTGTATGTTTTAAACATTCAATCAATAAAAATAGAAAGACATTTTTTTTTAAACTGTTATTTCACAGAGTGAGTCCATGTAACTTATTACATGATTTGTTTAGTCAAATTTGACTCCTGTTCTAATTTAGGCTTGCCTAAACAAAGGGGATGAATAGTTATGCAATGACTATTTATTAATTTGTAAACATTTGTAGGATTTTCTTTTCACTTTGACATTATAGAGTATTTTGTGTAGTCACTGACAAAAAAAATACCAATTAAAGATATTTCAGTAAGACAAAAAAGGAATAAATTCTTACGACACCCACTGTAAACTCACCGGACAGTTTATTAAGTACAACACCCCGTTCACGAAGATGGATCGCTCCCAGTGAGTCAAATAGCCGTGGCTTGCTATATAAAGCAGGCAGACAGGCATCGAGGCATTCAGTTACTGTTCGATTGAATGCTAGAATGGGCAAAACGTGTGACCTAAGCGACTTTGTGATTGGTTTATCGTCAGTATCAGGAGTGCCGGTTCCGGTATCTCAGAACCTGCCCCCCTCCTGAGCTTCTCATGCACAACAGTCCAGGTTTACAGAGAATGGTGCGGCAAACAAAAAAAACATTTAGTCAGCGTCAGACCTTTGGGTCGAAAACAGCTCGTTGATGAGAGGTTGAAAGAGCATGACAAGAATCGTGCAAGCTAACAGGCGTGCCACAATCAGACAAATAATGGCGCGGTACAGCAGTGGTGTGCAGAACGGCATCTCGGAAAAAATAACTTGACGATCCAGCAGACGACCGCAGCGGGTTCACTCCTATCAGCTAAAAACAAGAAGAAGCGCCTCCAATGGTCACACGATCACCAACACTGAACAACTGAGTAGAAACAACGCCTGGAACATGACAGCGAGTTCAGTTTACTTGAGTGGCCTGGTCAGTCCCCAGACCTCAACCCAAGAGAGCATAATGGGATAAAATGGAACGGGCTGTCCCAGAATGAATGTACAGTCCAATCTGCAAGCAACTGCAACCCATTATGCAACCCATTATGATGGGTTGTGATGGGCCGTGATGGGCCATGATGGGTCATGATTCCTTTACACGAAAAATAGGTAATGCCCCTTATTCCAAAACCCTTCCTTCCATTACTCTGCAATTACAAAACAATATAGAGAGCTTCGTGTCAACAATGTCGCTACTATAGTAAGTGCAACGGTATTTCACAGGTGGAAGGGCAATTTAATGCACATTGTTACCGGAATTTGCTACTAACAACAAACAATAGCTAAGTCCTCATCTTATATGACTCCAAATACACTTGAACTATTATGGTGATCTTAAATCCCAAGAGATTAAATATTTTAGCTGGGATTTGCAAATACATATGGACATAACATTAGGAACGGTGAAGCCACATCTGTTTTCATTAATGTTGGTGTGAAAACCATGGAAGAATTATGCTTCTTGCCTTGGGCAAGAGCATGTGTGAAAGTAATTTAGAAAACCCTTAGCTGAAAATATCAGACATAGGTGAACTGTAAAATGTCATGAACTTAAAACTAAATGGCCAACAACTAACGAGGGAAAATATTCAAACATCTTAGCTCACAAACAAAACAATATATGGCGTGTGTGAGTCCAATTAGCTTGGACAATATTGTTATTAATATGAATTATGTCATTATTATTGTGAATTATGTCATAATTATTATTATGAATTATGTAATTATTATTATGAATTATTTAATTAGTATTATTATTACACATTTAATTAGTATTATTATTACACATTTAATTAGTATTATTATTACACATTTAATTAGTATTATTATTACACATTTAATTAGTATTATTATTACACATTTAATTAGTATTATTATTAATAATTATGATTGAATACATATGATTATTTAATTATTATTAGTATGTAATTAAAATTATTACTAATAATTCGTACATTATTATTGGGCAATGAACCTTTGCATGTACAGTCGTTGTAGCCAGGGTCACCTCCGATTCCGACCCGGAGAGCTACTTGTTCCACCGTAGCACTAATATTCCTGATTAATTTGATCAACTAATTATGGTGTCAGCCTGGACCTAGATACTGTAGCTTTAATCTAGTTTGATAATGCTGGCATTGAACCTCAACAAAAACATAGAGCTATGAGGAAACATTTGGGATTTATCCTATGGATTGAAGATGTTTGAGGTTTGACTGTGTTACTGTAGCATTTTTTATTACACACATTGTAATTAATTACATGGAAATAAGACTAACCAAGCCTGAAATCACAACAGAAGTGCAAGGAGGTTGGTTGGGGGTGGCAGAGTGCGTAACTTGTACATAACTGCCTTAAGGTTGCTGGACCCCAGGAAGAGTAGAGGGCTTCTTGATAAATACAAATACAAGTACACACTGGACAGGTATGTAACGTGTGGCGGTGAGACCCGTAATAACAATACACAGGATGAGACCCGTAATAACAATACACAGAACGAGACCCGTTATTTTTTTTTACCTTACCTTAACTGATAACCCTATCTGCAAACCACACTCGCTATCATATCTGAAATCAACCTTACCCTAACCCTTCTCGCTAACACAACTGAACTTAACCTTACCCTAACCCCTCTCGCTAACACATCTGAACTTAACCTTACCCTAACCACTCGCTAGCATATCTCAACCTAACCTTACCCTAACCCCACTTGCTAGCATATTCGAACCTAACCTTACCCTATCCACTCGCTAGCATATCTGAACCTAACCTTACCCCAACCACTTGCTATCACATCTGAACCTAATCCTTTCCCTAACCCCACTCGCTATCATATCTCAACCTAACCTTACCCTAACCCCACTCGCTATCATATCTGAAACTAACCTTACCCTAACCCCAGTCACAAGCATATTTAAACCTTACCCTAACCCAACTCTCTATCACATCTGAACCTAACTTTACCCTAACCCCACTCGCTATCATATCTCAACCTAACCTTACCCTAACCACTCTCTTGCATATCTGAACCTAACCTTACCCTAACCACTCGCTATCACATCTGAACCTAACCTTTCCCTAACCCCACTCACTATCATATTTAAACCTTACCCTAACCCCACTCGCTATCATATCTGAACCTTAGCCTAACCCCACTCGCTAACACAATTGAACCTAACCCTACCCTAACCTCACTCGCTAACACATCTGAACCTAACCTTACCCTAACCCCACTCACTAGCATATCTGAACCTAACCTTACCCTAACCCCAATCACAAGCATATTTAAACCTTACCCTAACCTCACTCGCTAACACATCTGAACCTAACCTTACCCTAACCCCACTCGCTAGCATATCTGAACCTAACCTTACCCTAACCCGTCTCGCTAGCATATCTGAACCTAACATTACCCTACCCCACTCACTAACACATCTGAACCTAATATTACAATAACCCCTCTCGCTAGCATATCTGAACTTAACCTTACCCTAACCACTCACTAGCATATCCGAACCTAACCTTACCCTTATTCCTCTCTCTATCACATCTGAACCTAACCTTACCCTAATTTTTCTCGCTAACACATCTGGACCTAACCTTACCCTAACCCCTCTCGCTAGCATGTCTGAACCTAACCTAACCTTACCCTACCCCACTCTCTATCACATCTGAACCTAACTTTACCTTAACCACTTGTTAACACATCTGAACTTTACCTTACCCTAACCCCTCTCGCTATCACATCTGAACCTAACCTTACCCTACTCCCACTCTCTATCACATCTGAACCTAATCTACCTGAACCCCTCTCGCTAACACATCTGAACCTAACCTTACCCTAACCCCTCTTGCTAGCATGTCTGAACCTAACCTTACCATAACCCCTCTCCCTAACACATCTGAACCTAACCTTACCCTAACCCCACTCGCTATCACATCTGAACCCAACCTTACCCTAACCACTCGCTAGCATATCTGAACCTAACCTTACCCAAACCCCAATCACAATCATATTTCAACCTTACCCTAACCCCACTCGCTAGCACATCTGAACCTAACCTTACCCTAACCACTCACTATCATATCTGAACCCAACCTTACCCTAACCACCTGCTAGCATATCTGAACCTAATCTTACCCTCACCACTCACTAATATGCCTCAATTTAACTTGGATGAACCCCCTGGATTATGCTGAGAAAGATTTTATTTTCAAAGTGCTTATGTTTTCATTTGGTCCCCATTCTTGATATTGTATTGTTTTCATTTAATTGTTATGGTGTCAGCTTTCCCCTCTATATTATATTTGGATCGCTCCTTTTAGATCAGATTCTAAAATCTATATTTATTCATTACTTTAGCACCCTTTTAAGAATATCTTCACAGGTAAAAACTATTGTTGTGTATTCAGGGGATACACAAAACAGAAACACAGAATAATGAAATCAATGAGAGCAACTGAAAATATCGTTGTTTTTTTATTCAGTTGTTACCAATACAACATGCATAAATGCATTATAAGATTCACACCATCACTCTTTGGTTAAAAGTTTGTTTTTCTTCATTGTTTGCATAGTGTCAAGCTAAGCGTTTGCACATACACTCTTACAAAAAAATGGTTCCAAAAAGGGTTCTTCAGCTGTCCCCATAGAATAATCCTCTTTGGTTCCATGTAGAACCCTCTGTAGGATGGGTTCTACATGGAACCCACAAGGGTTTTACCTGGAACCAAAAAGGGTTCTTCAAAGGGTTCTCCTATGAGGATAGCTAAAAAAAATTTTTTTACATCTACATCTAGATAGCACATTTTTTTCTGAGACTGTAGTTGTCATGTTGAATAATGATAGGAGACAGGCACAGGAATACGATTTTTATATTTTTATTTCACTACCCAAAATAAGAGTACGTCATGAACATGATGGGGACGAAGCCCAAAACAAACACACATATATAACACAGGGCTGTAAACCCAAACAAAGAGTGAGGTGTAAACCTCTAATAAATACACGGGACGAGACCCGTAATAACAACACACAGGTTGAGACCCGTAATAACAATACACGGAACGAGACCCGTAATAACAATACACGGAACGAGACCCGTAATAACAATACACGGAACGAGACCCGTAATAACAATACACGGGACGAGACCCGTAATAACAATACACGGGATGAGACCCGTAATAACAATACACAGAACGAGACCCGTAATAACAATACACAGGACGAGATCCGTAATAACAATACACAGAACGAGACCCGTAATAACAATACACGGAACGAGACCCGTAATAACAATACACGGAACGAGACCCGTAATAACAATACACGGAACGAGACCCGTAATAACAATACACGGGACGAGACCCGTAATAACAATACACAGGACGAGACCCGTAATAACAAGTGCACACTAACACGGTAACAAGCAAGCGGATACAACAGAGCACAGGTACAAGACCAACGGACATGGAACAATAACCAACAAGGACAATGTGGAACAGACGGCACATATATACACATACTAGGGGGAATGGGAACCAGGTGTGTGTAATGAGACAAGACGGTCCGGGGTTGGTGGTAATCAGTCCAGTTCAGTGACGCCTAGAAGGCCGGTGACGTAGGCCTCCTGAGCTGGTGAACGGGATGAGCAGCAGTACTGGGGGAATCCGTGAAAGTAGTTCCTGCAATATATACTCCAGGTGAACTATTTACATAGATCTGGTATGAAGGATCATTTTCCTACGCAGCAGGCAGAACTATTTCTATGTTTACAGAATATCTTTGATATTGTTAGCATGGGAAATGTATTTTCGTTACATTTTGAATATGACATTTGAATTTCATCACATAGATAAATGTTGATGACCTACTCAGCGTCCTGCAAAGTCGACACATTCACAACTTGGCAGTTTGATGATGGTGAACCCTTGATGATTGAAAGGTTGAGGTCGGCCTAAGTACACCACATATTTTGGCCAAGGGGTTCCATTCTGTAAAACATGATATAAAGCCCCAAGCATAAAAAACTGCCAGGCATAAAATACTCATTTTAAGCCCCTTATCAATACTCTTTTTACTCCGATCATTTAGGAACTTTTAGCATGTAAAACGAGTCGACTACTTGTTCTTATAAAATGGTTGCCAGAATATTTAATTTCCTGTAGAAAACAAAGTGGTGTAACACGAGGATATGAGAGTAAAATGATCCCACAACCGCTGGGTTTAACAAACAGACTGGGTATCTTCTACCCATGATATACGGATAGAAATATCAGAGCCCCTGAAAACAAGATGTACCTCTGGATCCTGTGCCGCTGTGACATTGAGGGAAGTGTAGGACTGATGACAGGATGGCTTTTTCAGCAGGAAATCATTTCTACCTCTGTGCACTTTGGGATATTTCAGGGACAGTAGATAGTAGATGCTGAATCATTGTGTTGTGTCATTTTATGTGGATACTGTAGTGACTCAGGGTGGATACTGTAGTGACTCAGGGTGGATGCTGTAGTGACTCAGGCTGGATGCTGTAGTGACTCAGGGTGGATACTGTAGTGACTCAGGGTGGATACTGTAGTGACTCAGGGTGGATACTGTAGTGACTCGGGATGGATACTGAAGTGACTCGGGGTGGATACTGTAGTGACTCAGGGTGGATTCTGTAGTGACTCGGGGTGGATACTGTAGTGACTCAGGGTGGATACTGTAGTGACTCAGGCTGGATGCTGTAGTGACTCAGGGTGGATACTATAGTGACTCGGGGTGGATACTGTAGTGACTCGGGTTGAATACTGTAGTGACTTGGGGTGGATACTGTAGTGACTCAGTGGATACTGTAGTGACTCAGGGTGGATGCTGTAGTGACTCAGGCTGGATGCTGTAGTGACTCAGGGTGGATACTGTAGTGACTCAGGGTGGATACTGTAGTGACTCAGGGTGGATACTGTAGTGACTCGGGATGGATACTGTAGTGACTCGGGGTGGATACTGTAGTGACTCAGGGTGGATACTGTAGTGACTCAGGCTGGATACTGTAGTGACTCAGGGTGGATACTGTAGTGACTCAGTGTATACTGTAGTGACTCGGGGTGGATACTGTAGTGACTCAGTAGATACTGTAGTGACTCAGGCTGGATACTGTAGTGCCTCAGGGTGGATACTGTAGTGACTCAGGGTAGATACTGTAGTGACTCAGGGTGGATACTGTAGTGACTCAGGCTGGATACTGTAGTGACTCAGGGTGGATACTGTAGTGACTCAGTGGATACTGTAGTGACTCAGGGTGGATTCTGTAGTGACTCGGGGTGGATACTGTAGTGACTCAGTGGATACTGTAGTGACTCAGGGTGGATTCTGTAGTGACTCGGGGTGGATACTGTAGTGACTCGGGATGGATACTCTAGTGACTCGGGGTGGATACTGTAGTGACTCAGGGTGGATGCTGTAGTGACTCAGGCTGGATGCTGTAGTGACTCAGGGTGGATACTGAAGTGACTCGGGGTGGATACTGTAGTGACTCAGGGTGGATTCTGTAGTGACTCGGGGTGGATACTGTAGTGACTCAGGGTGGATACTGTAGTGACTCAGGCTGGATGCTGTAGTGACTCAGGGTGGATACTGTAGTGACTCGGGGTGGATACTGTAGTGACTCGGGTTGAATACTGTAGTGACTTGGGGTGGATACTGTAGTGACTCAGTGGATACTGTAGTGACTCAGGGTGGATGCTGTAGTGACTCAGGCTGGATGCTGTAGTGACTCAGGGTGGATACTGTAGTGACTCAGGGTGGATACTGTAGTGACTCAGGGTGGATACTGTAGTGACTCGGGATGGATACTGTAGTGACTCGGGGTGGATACTGTAGTGACTCAGGGTGGATACTGTAGTGACTCAGGCTGGATACTGTAGTGACTCAGGGTGGATACTGTAGTGACTCAGTGTATACTGTAGTGACTCGGGGTGGATACTGTAGTGACTCAGTAGATACTGTAGTGACTCAGGCTGGATACTGTAGTGCCTCAGGGTGGATACTGTAGTGACTCAGGGTAGATACTGTAGTGACTCAGGGTGGATACTGTAGTGACTCAGGCTGGATACTGTAGTGACTCAGGGTGGATACTGTAGTGACTCAGTGGATACTGTAGTGACTCAGGGTGGATTCTGTAGTGACTCGGGGTGGATACTGTAGTGACTCAGTGGATACTGTAGTGACTCAGGGTGGATTCTGTAGTGACTCGGGGTGGATACTGTAGTGACTCGGGATGGATACTCTAGTGACTCGGGGTGGATACTGTAGTGACTCAGGGTGGATGCTGTAGTGACTCAGGCTGGATGCTGTAGTGACTAAGGGTGGATACTGTAGTGACTCGGGGTGGATACTGTAGTGACTCGGGATGGATACTGTAGTGACTCGGGGTGGATACTGTGGTGACTCAGTGGATATTGTAGTGACTCAGGGTGGATACTGTAGTGACTCAGGCTGGATACTGTAGTGACTCAGGGTGGATACTGTAGTGACTCGGTGTATACTGTAGTGACTCAGGGTCGATTCTGTAGTGACTCAGGGTGGATTCTGTAGTGACACAGGGTGGATACTGTAGTGACTCAGGGTGGATGCTGTAGTGACTCAGGCTGGATGCTGTAGTGACTCAGTGGATACTGTAGTGACTCAGGGTGGATGCTGTAGTGACTCAGGCTGGATACTGTAGTGACTCAGTGGATACTGTAGTGACTCAGGGTGGATACTGTAGTGACTTGGGGTGGATACTGTGGTGACTCAGTGGATATTGTAGTGACTCAGGGTGGATACTGTAGTGACTCAGGCTGGATACTGTAGTGACTCAGGGTGGATACTGTAGTGACTCAGTGTATACTGTAGTGACTCAGGGTCGATTCTGTAGTGACTCAGGGTGGATTCTGTAGTGACTCAGGCTGGATGCTGTAGTGACTCAGTGGATACTGAAGTGACTCGGGGTGGATACTGTAGTGACTCAGGCTGGATGCTGTAGTGACTTAGGGTGGATACTGTAGTGACTTGGGGTGGATACTGTAGTGACTTGGGATGGATACTGTAGTGACTCGGGGTGGATACTGTAGTGACTCAGTGGATGCTGTAGTGACTCAGGCTTGATACTGTAGTGCCTCACGGTGTATACTGTAGTGACTCAGGGTAGATAATGTAGTGACTCAGGGTGGATACTGTAGTGACTCAGGCTGGATACTGTAGTGACTCAGGCTGGATACTGTGGTGACTCAGGGTGGATACTGTAGTGACTCAGGGTGGATACTGTAGTGACTCAGGGTGGATACTGTAGTGACTCAGGCTGGATACTGTATTAACTCAGTGGATACTGTATTAACTCAGTGGATACTGCAGTGACTCAGTGGATACTGTAGTGACTCAGGGTGGATACTGTAGTGACTCAGTGGATACTGTAGTGACTCAGGGTGGATACTGTAGTGACTCAGTGGATACTGTAGTGACTTAGGGTGGATGCTGTAGTGACTCAGGCTGGATGCTGTAGTGACTAAGTGTGGATACTGTAGTGACTCGGGGTGGATACTGTAGTGACTCGGGATGGATACTGTAGTGACTCGGGGTGGATACTGTAGTGACTCAGTGGATATTGTAGTGACTCAGGCTGGATACTGTAGTGACTCAGGGTGGATACTGTAGTGACTCAGTGGATACTGTAGTGACTCAGGGTGGATTCTGTAGTGACTCAGGGTGGATTTTGTAGTGACACAGGGTGGATACTGTAGTGACTCGGGGTGGATACTGAAGTGACTCGGGATGGATACTGTAGTGACTCGGGGTGGATACTGTAGTGACTCAGTGGATATTGTAGTGACTCAGGGTGGATACTGTAGTGACTCAGGCTGGATACTGTAGTGACTCAGTGGATACTGTAGTGACTCAGGGTCGATTCTGTAGTGACTCAGGGTGGATACTGTAGTGACTCAGGGTGGATGCTGTAGTGACTCAGGCTGGATGCTGTAGTGACTCAGTGGATACTGAAGTGACTCAGTGTATACTGTAGTGACTCAGGGTCGATTCTGTAGTGACTCAGGGTGGATTCTGTAGTGACACAGGGTGGATACTGTAGTGACTCAGGGTGGATGCTGTAGTGACTCAGGCTGGATGCTGTAGTGACTCAGTGGATACTGTAGTGACTCAGGGTGGATGCTGTAGTGACTCAGGCTGGATACTGTAGTGACTCAGTGGATACTGTAGTGACTCAGGGTGGATACTGTAGTGACTTGGGGTGGATACTGTGGTGACTCAGTGGATATTGTAGTGACTCAGGGTGGATACTGTAGTGACTCAGGCTGGATACTGTAGTGACTCAGGGTGGATACTGTAGTGACTCAGTGTATACTGTAGTGACTCAGGGTCGATTCTGTAGTGACTCAGGGTGGATACTGTAGTGACTCAGGCTGGATACTGTAGTGACTCAGGGTGGATACTGTAGTGACTCAGTGTATACTGTAGTGACTCAGGGTCGATTCTGTAGTGACTCAGGGTGGATTCTGTAGTGACACAGGGTGGATACTGTAGTGACTCAGGGTGGATGCTGTAGTGACTCAGGCTGGATGCTGTAGTGACTCAGTGGATACTGAAGTGACTCGGGGTGGATACTGTAGTGACTCAGGCTGGATGCTGTAGTGACTCAGGGTGGATACTGTAGTGACTTGGGGTGGATACTGTAGTGACTTGGGATGGATACTGTAGTGACTCGGGGTGGATACTGTAGTGACTCAGTGGATGCTGTAGTGACTCAGGCTTGATACTGTAGTGCCTCACGGTGTATACTGTAGTGACTCAGGGTAGATAATGTAGTGACTCAGGGTGGATACTGTAGTGACTCAGGCTGGATACTGTAGTGACTCAGGCTGGATACTGTGGTGACTCAGGGTGGATACTGTAGTGACTCAGGGTGGATACTGTAGTGACTCAGGGTGGATACTGTAGTGACTCAGGCTGGATACTGTATTAACTCAGTGGATACTGTATTAACTCAGTGGATACTGCAGTGACTCAGTGGATACTGTAGTGACTCAGGGTGGATACTGTAGTGACTCAGTGGATACTGTAGTGACTCAGGGTGGATACTGTAGTGACTCAGTGGATACTGTAGTGACTTAGGGTGGATGCTGTAGTGACTCAGGCTGGATGCTGTAGTGACTAAGTGTGGATACTGTAGTGACTCGGGGTGGATACTGTAGTGACTCGGGATGGATACTGTAGTGACTCGGGGTGGATACTGTAGTGACTCAGTGGATACTGTAGTGACTCAGGGTGGATACTGTAGTGACTCAGGCTGGATACTGTAGTGACTCAGGGTGGATACTGTAGTGACTCAGTGGATACTGTAGTGACTCAGGGTGGATTCTGTAGTGACTCAGGGTGGATTTTGTAGTGACACAGGGTGGATACTGTAGTGACTCGGGGTGGATACTGAAGTGACTCGGGATGGATACTGTAGTGACTCGGGGTGGATACTGTAGTGACTCAGTGGATATTGTAGTGACTCAGGGTGGATACTGTAGTGACTCAGGCTGGATACTGTAGTGACTCAGTGGATACTGTAGTGACTCAGGGTCGATTCTGTAGTGACTCAGGGTGGATTCTGTAGTGACACAGGGTGGATACTGTAGTGACTCAGGGTGGATGCTGTAGTGACTCAGGCTGGATGCTGTAGTGACTCAGTGGATACTGAAGTGACTCGGGGTGGATACTGTAGTGACTCAGGCTGGATGCTGTCGTGACTCAGGGTGGATACTGTAGTGACTTGGGGTGGATACTGTAGTGACTCGGGATGGATACTGTAGTGACTCGGGGTGGATACTGTAGTGACTCAGTGGATGCTGTAGTGACTCAGGCTGGATACTGTAGTGCCTCAGGGTGGATACTGTAGTGACTCAGGGTAGATACTGTAGTGACTCAGGGTGGATACTGTAGTGACTCAGTGGATACTGTAGTGACTCAGGGTGGATTCTGTAGTGACTCAGAGTGGATTCTGTAGTGACTCAGTGGATACTGTAGTGACTCAGGGTGGATACTGTAGTGACTCAGTGGATACTGTAGTGACTCAGGGTGGATACTGTAGTGACGCAGTGGATACTGTAGTGACTCAGGCTGGATACTGTAGTGACTCAGGGTGGATACTGTAGTGACTCAGTGTGGATACTGTAGTGACTCAGTGGATACTGTAGTGACTCAGTGGATACTGTAGTGACTCAGGGTAGATACTTAAGTGACTCAGGGTGGATACTGTAGTGACTCAGGGTGGATACTGTAGTGACTCAGGGTGGATGCTGTAGTGACTCAGGCTGGATGCTGTAGTGACTCAGGGTGGATACTGTAGTGACTCGGGGTGGATACTGTAGTGACTCGGGGTGGATACTGTAGTGACTCAGTGGATACTGTAGTGACTCAGGCTGGATACTGTAGTGCCTCAGGTTGGATACTGTAGTGACTCAGGGTAGATACTGTAGTGACTCAGGGTGGATACTGTAGTGACTCAGGCTGGATACTGTAGTGACTCAGGGTGGATACTGTAGTGACTCAGGGTGGATACTGTAGTGACTCAGGGTGGATGCTGTAGTGACTCAGGGTGGATACTGTAGTGACTCAGGCTGGATACTGTAGTGACTCAGTGGATACTGTAGTGACTCAGGGTGGATTCTGTAGTGACTCAGTTGATACTGTAGTGTCTCAGGGTGGATAATGTAGTGTCTCGGGATGGATACTGTAGTGACTCTGGGTGGATACTGTAGTGACTCAGTGGATACTGTAGTGACTCAGGCTGGTTACTGTAGTGCCTCAGGGTGGATACTGTAGTGACTCAGGGTAGATACTGTAGTGACTCAGGGTGGATACTGTAGTGACTCAGGGTGGATACTGTAGTGACTCAGGCTGGATACTGTAGTGACTCAGTGGATACTGTAGTGACTCAGGGTGGATTCTGTAGTGACTCATTGGATACTGTAGTGTCTCAGGGTGGATACTGTAGTGACTCAGGGTGGATACTGTAGTGACTCAGGCTGGATACTGTAGTGACTCAGGGTGGATTCTGTAGTGACTCAGGGTGGATACTGTAGTGACTCAGTGGATACTGTAGTGACTCAGTGGATACTGTAGTGACTCAGGCTGGATACTGTAGTGCCTCAGGGTGGATACTGCAGTGACTCAGGGTGGATACTGTAGTGACTCAGGCTGGATACTGTGGTGACTCAGGGTGGATACTGTAGTGACTCAGGGTGGATACTGTAGTGACTCAGGGTGGATACTGTAGTGACTCAGTGGATACTGTAGTGACTCAGTGGATACTGTAGTGACTCAGTGGATACTGTAATGACTCAGGGTGGATACTGTAGTGACTCAGTGGATACTGTAGTGACTCAGGGTGGATACTGTAGTGACTCAGTGGATACTGTAGTGACTCAGTGGATACTGTAGTGACTCAGGCTGGATACTGTAGTGACTCAGGGTGGATACTGTAGTGACTCAGGCTGGATACTGTAGTGACTCAGTGGATACTGTATTGACTCAAGGTGGATACTGTAGTGACTCAGGGTGGATACTGTAGTGACTCAGGGTGGATACTGTAGTGTCTCGGTGGATACTGTAGTGACTCAGGGTGGATACTGTAGTGACTCAGTGGATACTGTAGTGACTCAGGGTGGATTCTGTAGTGACTCAGGGTCGATTCTGTAGTGACTCAGTGGATACTGTAGTGACTCAGGGTGGATACTGTAGTGACTCAGGGTGGATACTGTAGTGACTCAGTGGATACTGTAGTGACTCAGTGGATACTTTAGTGACTCGGGGTGGATACTGTAGTGACTCAGTGGATACTGTAGTGACTCAGTGGATAATGTAGTGACTCAGGCTGGATACTGTAGTGCCTCAGGGTGGATACTGTAGTTACTCAGGGTGGATACTGTAGTGACTCAAGCTGGATACTGTAGTGACTCAGGGTGGATACTGTAGTGACTCAGGGTGGATACTGTAGTGACTCAGGCTGGATTCTGTAGTGACTCAGAGTGGATTCTGTAGTGACTCACGGTGGATACTGTAGTTACAGGCTGGATACTGTAGTGACTCAGGGTGGATACTGTAGTGACTCAGGGTGGATACTGTAGTGCCTCAGTGGATACTGTAGTGACTCCGTGGATACTGTAGTGACTCAGGCTGGATACTGTAGTGACTCAGGGTGGATACTGTAGTGCCTCAGGGTGGATACTTGAGTGACTCAGGGTGGATACTGTAGTGACTCAGTGGATACTGTAGTGACTCAGGGTGAATACTGTAGTGACTCAGGGTGGATACTGTAGTGACTCAGTGGATACTGTAGTGACTCAGGGTGGATACTGTTGTGACTCAGGGGGGATACTGTAGTGACTCAGGGTGGATACTGTAGTGACTCAGTGGATACTGTAGTGACTCAGGCTGGATGCTGTAGTGGAGGATGAAGGTGTTTCGCGGAGCTAATTTCTAACCCTGAAATATCAAATACAACATTAACTCAAACTAAAAAGTTTGTTGCCATCAATAACACTATTTGAAAGTAAGACATTTACTAATGAAGCCCACTAATTTGGTTACATTAAAGAGATCATGCAGCATTCCAGCATACAGTCTGCTGCAGGCTCCTGTACTGTGGTGACTTAATATAGAGACGAATCAACCAACTTATAAACTCGTTAAAAATGATGGTTTGCCAAAAACACGTCCTCATATTGCATTTCTGGCCCCTAAAATAGAAAGAGGAGCTAAAGAGCCCAGCATCAGACATGGCAATGAGGAGAGGTAATCAAGCTAAGTAGAACCGCACAAACCAAAGCGTTTGCAAATTAGGCCCATGTTACTTAAGGAATTTAAATTAAGTTTGTACTCTTAAAAAAAAGGTGTCTCAACGTTAGACTAAATTAAGTATTGATCTCCCTCTGACTCAGAGAGTCGAAGGAGCGCAAGTGTGAGAGGTAGGAGAGTGAGAGGATTTGTCTGTCCCTGGTACTCTAACTTCTCCCATTTTCCCCCATTTCCCTGGTTCATTCCCGTTTCCCTGGTTCATCACCGTTTCCCTGGTTCATCACCGTTTCCCTGGTTCATCCCCGTTTCCCTGGTTTATCACCGTTTCCCTGGTTCATCACCGTTTCCCTGGTTCATCACCGTTTCCCTGGTTCATCACCGTTTCCCTGGTTCATCCCCGTTTCCCTGGTTTATCACCGTTTCCCTGGTTCATCACCGTTTCCCTGGTTCATCCCCGTTTCCCTGGTTCATCACCGTTTCCCTGGTTCATCACCGTTTCCCTGGTTCATCCCCGTTTCCCTGGTTCATCACCGTTTCCCTGGTTCATCACCGTTTCCCTGGTTCATCACTGTTTCCCTGGTTCATCCCCGTTTCCCTGGTTCATCACCGTTTCCCTGGTTCATCACCGTTTCCCTGGTTCATCACCGTTTCCTTGGTTCATCCCCATTTCCCTGGTTCATCACCGTTTCCCTGGTTCATCAACGTTTCCCTGGTTCATCACTGTTTCCCTGGTTCATCCCCGTTTCCCTGGTTCATCACCGTTTCCCTGGTTCATCACCGTTTCCCTGGTTCATCACCGTTTCCCTGGTTCATCCCCATTTCCCTGGTTCATCCTCGTTTCTATGGTTCATCACCGTTTCCCTGGTTCATCACCGTTTCCTTGGCTCATCACCGTTTCCCTGGTTCATCACCGTTTCCCTGGTTCATCCCCGTTTCCCTGGTTCATCACCGTCCTGACAGAAACGGGGCAGAAGGGTAGAAAGAACAACAGCTTAAATAGGAATTTATTTCCGGTGTCATTTTCTCCATAATCTATTTTGATGACATGGCCAAACGTTAATGTTCCTGCATTTGAAGAAAAAAAATGTTTAGCGTAAATGACGTCGGAAATCTGACCCCGGGCCACCACCTGTGAAATTTTCTTTTGTATTTATCTCAAGGGGGAAAATGCATTTGGAGGTCAAGGTAAACCGTATGCATTTCCAGGTAAATCAACACGGCCCAGTGTATGTGTATGAAAAATTAACTCTGTATTGAGTATTATCTCAAATCCTCATTCCCATCTCAGAGCTAAGTCCTTTCAGCCCCCATTCAACAAAGACACAGGAATTAAGTGTGAATTATTGAGAGAAACGTGCTTCCTGTCCTTTGCTTGTGGGGCAAATTTGAGTCTTGAAGGGCATCACAGCGAGTCCAGAATCAACCTTAGCTTGGCCAGAGCATCTCTCCCGGTAGGACCTCATTAAAAGTAATCCTGTCATTCTTCCTTTACCTGAGGATTTGGGAGACAATCTTGGTTTTGTTACACTTTATGGTAATGAGACTGCCTGGGTGTCTTAAAGCTGAGTCTACATCAATATCGTGGAAATAAATACCAGTACCACCAGGAATAATACCCTTTCATAAACGAGTGGGCTTGGCTCGGGACCAAGCCAATTTCAATATACAAATGTATCTAAAGCCATTACTGTGGTATTCAGAGCACCAAGGCATCAGCCCTTCTTCCTACTAAGACCATTGGACCCCCCAGGGAAATTTAGAGCCAAACATAGTGATTCAAAGTTTATTATAATGAATGAGTGTCACTTTGGATCACTGTCAGTTGTTCCTGGTTGATATGATTCGTTGAATGATCATCTTTAATTTGAGTTATTGTACGCCATGCACTTGTTTCGCTGTCGTAACTTTATACCCACAGGGCAGTTACTTTAACCGGCTATCTTTTGTTTTTATCGCATTCTTACAATGTTCATTTGGTCTCTGGTGGATGCCAAGGGATCATGGCTCAATTCTCCCCTTCCTGTCCTAAGAGCTGAGTTCTATATAGCTTTGTCTCTGGTTACAACACAGCACCATTTGTAACACAGCACCATTTGTAACACAGCACCATTTGTAACACAGCACCATTTGTAACAGAATATTGACAGACCTCTAGTCTGTACTGAGGTGGATATAGAAGAGTCATGACAATAGGAATATAGAATAAGACAAAGTAGACTCCTGGTCTGGTTGGTATCTAATTCCCCTAGGGCTCAGGTGACCCTCGCCTGTAGTATGTGCTGATCCAAGGTCAGATCAGCTCCTTGTGTTTAAAGCCAAGAAAGCGCTATATAAATCCAATCAATTATTATTTGTTATTAAGAATAGATATTGGAGAAGCTGATTGTAGATCTGAGCATACGGGCAACTTCTGCCTAAGAGATTGTTGTCTGTACAAGGATGGTTTTCACCAGTCAGTCCTATGTAATGTAGTCTCTCTAGGCAGACGGTTACTTGCTACAATGTATCCAAAGTTACTGATGTTGCTAGGGTTGGATTTACAAGACTATATGTAATGGGATGTTTGTTGGTTACAGCTGACAAGACTGAGGAAATCTAAGACCTTAGTGATGCGAGAGAAAACCACCACAATATCAGACACTTTACCAGTGACCACACATGAGAACGTTTTCTGCCCTATTTACTAGAGTTAATTAATTATGGGGAAAAAAAATAAAATCCATGGATGTCAAACAAAATAAGGGTGGGGAAGGTCTCTCGGTTTCCACGGTTGTTTCAGCTCCAGCTGAGCCAAGTTGAAAAAGCGGGACTTACACCTCATTTAATGATTTGTATAATTACAAAAAGTCACCTATGAACCCTTTATTTAAATTGCATCAAACTGGGAGGATGACAACAACAAAAAATGTCACCATTCCTGCTTTTATTTTCATGGGACAATAGAGAGAAAAGCTGACTGAAATAACTGTCTCGTTTGCTTGGCTTGCTGAATGGGACTAAAGACAAAAGCCGAGCTTAAGGAGAGGATTTATTAATTCAAGTTGATTAATCCAACCTGCTACTCAACTGATTATATTAAAGTTTTAGTTACAGCTGAATACACACACGTTCGGTAAACAATTGTTATTTGACGGTGCAATGAATGCGACCTCAACAAGAATACACTGCTGTGCTGGAGAATGATTCATTTATCTGTTGATGATCTCAATACACTAGGAGAGAGGGAATAGAGAGGAGAGAGGGGGGTAGAGAGGAGAGAGGGGGGGTAGAGAGGAGAGAGGGGGTAGAGAGGAGAGAGGGGTAGAGAGGAGAGAGGGGGGTAGAGAGGAGAGAGGGGGGTAGAGAGGAGAGAGGGGGTAGAGCAGAGAGAGGGAGTAGAGAGGGGGGGAGAGAGGAGAGAGGGAGTAGAGAGGAGAGTACAGAGGAGAGAGAGGGGTAGAGAGGAGAGAGGGGTGTAGAGAGGAGAGTGGGGGGTAGAGAGGAGAGAGGGAGTAGAGAGGGGGGGTAGAGAGGAGAGAGGAGAGATGGGGTAGAGAGGAAAGAGGGGGTAGAGCAGAGAGAGGTGGGTAGAGCAGAGAGAGGGGGTAGAGAGGAGGGAGGGGGGTAGAGAGGAGAGAGGGGGTAGAGAGGAGAGAGGGGGGTAGAGCGGTGAGAAGGGGTAGAGAGGAGAGAGGGGGTAGAGAGGGGGTAGAGAGGAGGGAGGGGGGTAGAGAGGAGGGAGGGGGGTAGAGAGGAGAGAGGGGGTAGAGAGGAGAGAGGGGGGTAGAGCGGTGAGAAGGGGTAGAGAGGAGAGAGGGGGTAGAGCAGAGAGAGGGGGTAGAGAGGAGAGATTGGGGTAGAATGGAGAGAGGGGGTAGAGAGGAGAGATAAGGGTATTCAACTTTTACCCTACGAGGTTCGGAACCTGCGGGTTTTCTGTCCTACCTAATAATGAATTGTACACACGTGGTGTCCCAGGTCTAAATCACTCCCTGATTAGAGTGGAACAATGAAAAAATGCCGTGGAACAGGCTTCAAGGTCCAGAGTTTAATGGCCCTAGACTATGTACAGTTTCAGCCCTTTCCTCCAGTTAAATTGTTCTCAGTGGTGAGAATCGGTACGGAAGGCAGAGTATATTCTAACTAATGGGATGTGACCTACCGTGTGGCACTGATGAATGGTGTTGACCGCAGCAGTGGTTCCCAGAATACCACAGTGTGGTCGGAAGGGCTTGCTACTCTCTTCAAACATGCACTCGGCAACAGTCCACTCTCCACTATCTACCTCTCAGGCTTGCATGCGCACTACTGTGATTTGTGGACTGACACAAGACGTGGCGACAAGCCAGCTCTCATGCCTCATGTAAAGTAACATTGCAAAGGCCAGGCTGTGTGCTGCAATGTGGACAAAGCAACACCCAACAGGGAATGAGAAAGGGGTGTTAAGACACTGCTCGCTGTAGAGGAGTCATCAACACATAGCCTGCAGTATGGTGAGAAAAACAATACACCATAGAAATAGAATTACTAGGACAGGAATTTCTGATTCTAATCATTGTTCTGTGGTAGGTGTAATGCTATTTCTATGGGAAATAATCAAAGTGAATGAGAAAGTGGTGGTGGTAATGGACTAAAGTAATAGAATAGGTACCATCATATACATAAAATATATATAAACGCAAAATGCAGCAATTTCAAAAATGTTACTGAGTTACAGCTCATAATAAGGAATTCAGTCAATTTAAATAAATAAATTAGGCCCTAATCTATGAATTTCACATGACTGGGAATACAGATATGCATCTGTTAGTCACAGACGCCTTAATACAAAGTAGGGTCATGGACCAAAAGAACAGTCAGTATCTGGTGGGACCATTTGTTTCATGCAGAGTGACACGTCTCTTTCACATAGAGATGATCAGGATGTTGATCATACAGTTGATCATACAGTTGATTGGGATGTTGATCATACAGTTGATCATACAGTTGATCATACAGTTGATCGGGATGTTGATCATACAGTTGATCGGGATGTTGATTGTGGCCTGGGTAAGGTTGTTCCACTCCTCTTCAATGGCTGTGTGAAGTTGCTGAAGATTGGTGGGAACTGGAACACGCTGTCGTACACATCAATCCAGAGCATCCCAAACATGCTCAACGGGTGACATGTCTGGTGAGTATGCAGGCCATGGAAGAACTGGGACATTTTCAGTTTCCAGGACTTGTGCACATATATATGTGACATGGGGCCTTGTATTATCATGCTAAAACATGAGGTGATGGCGGTGGATGAATGGCACAACAATGGGCCTCAGGATTTCGTCACAGTATCTCTGTGCATTTAAATTGCCATCGATAAAATGCCATTGTGTTTGTTGTCCGTAGCTTATGCCTGCCCATACCATAACCCACTCTGTTCACAACGTTGACATCAGCAAGAGAAGGGTTTGAAGGGAGAGAGGGGGTAGAGAGGGGGGGTAAAATGGAGAGAGGGGGTAGAGAGTAGAGAGGGGGTAGAATGGAGAGAGGGGGTAGAATGGAGAGAGGGGGTTAGAATTGAGAGAGGGGTTAGAAGGGAGAGACAGGGTAGAATAGATAGGGGGTATAATGGAGAAAGGGGTAAGAAGGAAGAGGGGGGTAGAATGGAGAGAGGAGGGTAGAATGGAGAGAGGAGGGTAGAAGGGAGAGAGGGGGGTAGAATGGAGAGAGGAGGGTAGAATGGAGAGAGGGGGTAGAATGGAGAGAGGAGGGTAGAATGGAGAGAGGAGGGTAGAAGGGAGAGAGGGGGGTAGAATGGAGAGAGGAGGGTAAAATGGAGAGAGGGGGTAGAATGGAGAGAGGAGGGTAAGATGGAGAGAGGGGGTAGAATGGAGAGAGGAGGGTAGAATGGAGAGAGGGGGTAGAATGGAGAGAGGAGGGTAGAATGGAGAGAGGAGGGTAGAAGGGAAAGAGGGGGTAGAATGGAGAGAGGGGTAGAATGGAGAGAGGGGGTAGAATGGAGAGAGGAGGGTAGAATGGAGAGAGGAGGGTAGAGGGGAAAGAGGGGGTAGAATGGAGAGAGGGGGTAGAATGGAGAGAGGGGTTAGAATGGAGAGGGGGTTAGAATGGAGAGGGGGGAAGAAGGGAGATAGGTGGGTAGAATGGAGAGAGGGAGTAGAATGGAGAGAGGGGATAGAATGGACAGAGGGGGTAGAATGGATAAAGGAGGGTAGAGGGGAGAGGCGGTAGAATGGAGAGAGGGGGTAGAATGGAGAGAGGGGGGTAGAATGGAGAGAGGAGGGTAGAGTGGAGAGAGGAGGGTAGAGTGGAGAGGGGGGGTAGAGTGGAGATGGGGGTAGAATGGAGAGAGGAGGGTAGAAGGTAGACTGGGGGGATAGAATGGAGAGAGGGGGTAGAATGGAGAGAGGGGGATAGAATGGAGAGAGGAGGGTAGAGTGGAGAGGGGGGGTAGAGTGGAGAGAGGAGGGTAGAGTGGAGAGAGGGGGTAGAAGGTAGAGTGGGGGGTAGAATGGAGAGAGGGGTAGAATGGAGCGATGGGGGTAGAATGGAGAGAGGGGTTAGAGAGGAGGGTAGAATGGAGAGAGCGGTTAGAGAGGGGGTTAGAGTGGAGAGAGGGGTAGAATGGAGAGATGGGATAGAATGGAGAGAGGGGGTAGAGAGGAGGGTAGAAGGGAGAGAGGGGGGTAGAATGGAGAGAGGGGGGTAGAATGGAGAGAGGGGGGTAGAATGGAGCGAGATTAACCAGGCGTGAAGCCAAACACTCCCGGCTCAGAGTAACCTCTCAAATATCCTCTCTTCACCTTCCTTTAATTTGGGGTTGTTATCCCAGTGTGCCCATCACATGACTTGTGACCTTAGCCCAAAAGTCCTAATTGGGCTGTCTTATGATGTTGAAACTGCTGCCTCACAAGTCTTGTCCTTTCCCCCCCACTAAGATGGCACAAGACATAACTTTAATGTCCTTATTAGTGGAAGAAGGAGCCACATTGTTTATACCTCTGTCTTTAGGCCATAATATAATACAGTATGTATCATTTGAGTGTTGAGGGCTGCTTGACAAGGCCTAGACGTGTATTATTCCCGAAATGATCTAACGAATTTATTGCAAAAAAACTGACGACTATCCAAAAGACGCACACTTCGAAGTGCAAAGCTGCAGTAAAACGTCCTATAATGCCTTGACATGTGCAACCTGGTTGCCCAAATCTGCAACCAAGATGCAGGGCTCATTTGCTTGTGACAAATTGAGGTTAAATCCATATAATGTTACGGTAACGGAAGTCATTTTTAGTCTTGGAATGGAGCAATGTTCAGGTCTTCCACACACTCATGTTCCCCCTTAACAATGTTCAGGTCTTCCACTCACACGCGTTTCCCTGTAAACAAAGGTTGTGAACAATGATTATTCAACTTCTGTTCTGAGCAGAAAGAGACAAAAGACATTTAAAAAGTATTGTTTGAATGTTCTAGAAGTCCTCACGCAGACTGTAACACTATCTGCTATTAAGCTAAACAATATAGCCTGCAAATACAATGTTTCTCTGTTGAAATACATCATTCGGTATTCATGCCTTGATGGGGTTCATTGACATTGTTCAATTTCAACACAGACCTAATCAGGAAAAATCATCCGCTGACTGTTTCCGTTTGATGAAGCTGCTATAATTCATTGATATTTATCGATACATAGACATGTAATGGAAAGTTAATTTACTACTAAATCAATGGCATAATTAGTCGAATATTAAGACGGTTGATGTGTATGTGAGCTGCTTGGGGCACCAAATGATTGTGTTTAATGGCCTCATTATATCATGGTGAATTTACAGGTCAGTGCAATAGGATTATATCATTGCCTTTTTTGGTTGCTATACGATGTGAATAGGAATTGCGTAATTGTAGAGACAAGAGTTCTGCCCTACATTACTACTTGATTATTGCAAATAGAAGACAATTAAACCTCAAAGTATCTTTAAAAGTGAGTGATTTACAACCTCGGAGAAGAAGTTCAAGCAAAAAAAAAATACTGCTCCGTTTTTTAGCATTTATCCAGATGGCTTCACCTCGGTGAGTTAACATAGAAGAGACATCTCTATAAACATTGTCTAATCTCCGACAACAACAAAAATGATGTGGCCCACCGATTGTCATTATCCTGTGAATTAAATACAACACATTTGTGTCAAAATGGTCAATGGTGGAGTAAAATAAATAAAACATATAGGATATAGCAGAGGGTTGGAGAAGGTTGTGGCCGATTCCATAAGGTAGATAAAGTGTTGAATATGTAATGACCACTCTTTCTCACCACATCGCCACTTCTCTGAGGTACGGTAGTTAAAAATGGGGAGCGTAAAGGCAGACTGGACCGGTCAAGTGCCCGTTAACGAAACGAGAGTGACCTTTTTCTTTTTTAAATGGCTCCCAGTTTGTTTGGGGCGTAATCGATTTGGTTCACCGTCCTGGTGAGTCTGGCACGTTGAGAACCCTGAGGTCTCGCTGATATGTAGTGTAAGTAGCCAAGCGGTTGATGGATGACTCTCATTTTCCTGTCAACCTTGAACTACTTTTTATGTTTATCTTGATATCGCCTTGATGTGACTTCATTCACCTGTACAGTCCGGAGAGAAGGAGATTTTTATGAGAGAGAAAGAGGGAGAAACGGCAGAGAGAGAGAGAGAGAGAGAGCATGTCGATCAATTTGAACATAAATAGGCAGCTGTGCATTTCAACCATAGAGCTGTGATCACTACAGTATGTACAGAATCCGAGACACCTATAGTCAAGGACAGAAATGGGCATGAAACGATAAACTCTTTAATATTATATGGCGGAAAAACAGATACAGGTAATTGTGGACATGAATCAGTCATGTTGTTTTAAAGGCAAGCACCCTATTTTGCAAAGGGGATCCCAGAAGCCCTGTAAATGTAGAATTACATATTGTCTGTCTTATGTTTAGATCCAGTCTTTCATGGGTCATACATTTGTCTGTTCAATCGCTTTCTGAACATCACTTTGTAACCTTGGCATCTTGCTCCTGCTAGACATATCAAAGAACACCAAAAAGAGCCTCGTTTATTAAGTGTCTGCACTAGGACCAAACAAAAGCCAAAAAGTGAAACTGTCTCCATTTACCTGAATGTCATTCAGGCTCTTAACCCATTTAATTTATTTCTTCTGCCCTCTATGCTTCATTCCCTCTATGTTTGCACCAGTTATATTTTTCCCTCCAAAGTCAACGGTCTGTAGCTGATTTTATCTCTGCCCTGTGGTTGTGAGGTACTGGATGAGTTTCCTCTCGATACACTCTTGGGAAATTCAAAAACCACCCCAGAATGATTTTTTTTTTTAAAGGCCCTAACCGATTTATCTCAAGAAATCCTGAGGATCCTTTTGGGCTTTCCTAGAGGGTCCAAGACTTGGACAATATCTGGCATCTGGGGCAATCCAAACTCTGGAGCAATCCAATAAAACCACTGATAGGGTTAGTGCTCAGTGTGTAATGACAGAGGGTACATTGTAGCGTTTTAGCAAAGTGCTATGCCCTAACGCTTCATTTATTCATCTCTGTTGAGATTAAATGGGTGGGTTCCGGAACATGTACATGCTTTTGTTAGGTTCTAATTATTAGACAGACACTGTGAAAGCTTAAACCAAGTTTATTCTTCCCAGCTGAATCGACAAAGACATGATTCCACCCGTGGTAGTATACATACCTCACTTTGGGTGGAGTTACCTCCTTATCGCTAAACCAAGTTTATTCTTCCCAGAGGATCGAACAGCTGAATCGACAAAGACATGATTCCACCCGTGGTAGTATACATACCTCACTTTGGGTGGAGTTACCTCCTTATCGCTAAACATTGCATCGTTATTGCCTGTCAGGGAGCTGAGTGATATAAGCCTTAAACAGTTCCTTAAACAGTTCCTTAAACAGTGCACTCAGCCCCTCCCAAGCATAAGTATGGCACCCCCCATGTCCCTATTCTAACTAATGATTAATAATTTAACTAATGATTAAGAATATAACTAATGATTAACAATATAACTAATGATTAATAACAGTAAAAGCTCAGAAATCCAAACCCATCACCTTATAGGTACATTTCTTAATCCCTGTTGAGATGAAATGGGTGGGATCTGGAACATGTACAATAACTGCCTCTGAGATTGTTATTTCAATAAATGATCAGAGTTATTTTAATTCTGCAGATAGCACCACATAATTAATTCTGATACATCAGTCAGTGGCTGTCACATTTTCCAATACTCACCCATCTGTTTACAAACAAAAATCGTATGGCTTCACAGAGTGCACCTTTAAAGGGATAGTTTACCAAGAATGAGAAAATTAGATGTTGGTTTCCTTAACGTCTAAGCAGTCTAAGGAAAAGGAAAGACCACAACATATTCTTTGGTTTTGTTTACCTGACCATTGTCTCCAAAATCAAATGTTTTAGCATTTGTGGCAGAAATCCACTGAAATCCATTGCAAGTCAATATCCCCAATATTTTGTCCAAATCATCCTAAAGTGTCTGGGATGAACTATCCCTTTAAGTTGGCACAGTGTTGGTGATTGAAAAGAGTATACAAAGTTGAAAGGAGTAATATCTTTCTAGAAATCAAGGCTCTATCACATCCGACCGTGATTGGGAATCCGACAGGGCGGCGCACAATTGGCTCAGCGTCATCCAATTGTAAATAAGAATTTGTTCTTAACTGACTTGCCTAGTTAAATAAAGGTTAAATACAAAAATAAAATACAAAAAATGTATAAAAAAGGGTGAGCAGACAGTGGTTTCCATAGACTGCTCTTATAACACAGGGAGTTAACCTGCTCACCAAACAATGGCTACGGTAGACAGAATGATGAGGGTAAGGATAAGTCATTTTCCAACCAGTAGACAAAGATTGAAAAGATTCATTTAGGATATTTCATTTTGTTTGAAGTGTTTATTTCATGGTTGAGGGAGATGCATGGGCCTACTGTGAGTGTGTTGGAATGCAGGTCCTGCTCTTTGTCGTAAACTATTTGGAGATGTTGTTTTTAGACAGTCTAACATGTCGTAAACTGTTTGGAGATGATGTTTTTAGACAGTCTAACATGTCGTAAACTGTTTGGAGATGATGTTTTTAGACAGTCTAACATGTCGTAAACTGTTTGGAGATGATGTTTTTAGACAGTCTAACATGTCGTAAACTGTTTGGAGATTATGTTTTTAGACAGTCTAACATGTCGTAAACTGTTTGGAGATGATGTTTTTAGACAGTCTAACATGTCGTAAACTGTTTGGAGATGATGTTTTTAGACAGTCTAACATGTCGTAAACTGTTTGGAGATGATGTTTTTAGACAGTCTAACATGTCATAAACTGTTTGGAGATGATGTTTTTAGACAGTCTAACATGTCGTAAACTGTTTGGAGATGATGTTTTTAGACAGTCTAACATGTCGTAAACTGTTTGGAGATGATGTTTTTAGACAGTCTAACAAGTCGTAAACTATTTGGAGATGTTGTTTTTAGACAGTCTAACAAGTCGTAAACTGTTTGGAGATGATGTTTTTAGACAGTCTAACATGTCGTAAACTGTTTGGAGATGATGTTTTTAGACAGTCTAACATGTCGTAAACTGTTTGGAGATTATGTTTTTAGACAGTCTAACAAGTCGTAAACTATTTGGAGATGTTGTTTTTAGACAGTCTAACATGTCGTAAACTGTTTGGAGATGATGTTTTTAGACAGTCTAACATGTCATAAACTGTTTGGAGATGATGTTTTTAGACAGTCTAACATGTCGTAAACTGTTTGGAGATGATGTTTTTAGACAGTCTAACATGTCGTAAACTATTTGGAGATGTTGTTTTTAGACAGTCTAACATGTCGTAAACTATTTGGAGATGTTGTTTTTAGACAGTCTAACATGTCGTAAACTATTTGGAGATGTTGTTTTTAGACAGTCTAACATGTCGTAAACTATTTGGAGATGTTGTTTTTAGACAGTCTAACAAGTCGTAAACTATTTGGAGATGTTGTTTTTAGACAGTCTAACATGTCGTAAACTATTTGGAGATGTTGTTTTTAGACAGTCTAACAAGTCGTAAACTATTTGGAGATGTTTTTAGACAGTCTAACAAGTCGTAAACTATTTGGAGATGTTTTTAGACAGTCTAAGATGTCGTAAACTGTTTGGAGATGTTGTTTTTAGACAGTCTAACATGTCGTAAACTGTTTGGAGATGTTTTTGTTTGTTTACCATGGTACCAAACAGAGGTGACCGTTGTCTGCATGGTCAGTCCAGTTCAGCTGCTCTGTGATAGGCTAAGTGCCAAGTGTATAAACAGATGTGGTCTTGGATACAGGATGTTGTTGAATGTGGTCTGTTAATACACATGTGCCAGGAACTGCAGCGCTGCTTTTTCACGCTCAACAGTTTCCCATGTGTATCAAGAATGGTCCACCACCCAAAGGACATCCAGCCAACTTGACACAACTGTGGGAAGCATTGGAGTCAACATGGGCCAGCATCCCTGTGGAATGCTTTTGACACCTTGTAGAGTCCAAGCCCCAAAGAATTGAGGCTGTTCTAAAAGTAAAAGGGAGGGGGGCGCGGGGTGCAACTCAATATTAATAAGGTGTGCTTATTGTTTTGTAGTAGACTCAATGTAGATGTGCTGCTAATTACAGGTTACAACTGAGTACATATGTCATACCATTGTTTTAATGTTACTTCTTAGAAGCAACCAAAGCTTGTTTTTCTCCTCTGAAGAAATTGAGAAGCTGTCAGATGAAACATGAGGCTACAGTTCTCCTCCCAGCCTGGTCTCATAGACTAGACGTAACATAGTAAACGTAACACCAAGACACCCATTTAAGTATGATTTGTTACGTTTGGTATAGTTACAAAAGACAGATGGTTACTTAGGGCACAAACTAATTTAGGGTGGTTGAGTGCGCTTATAAAGCAAATGTCTAGCAACCCAAAGTTTCCGAGTTCGAATCTCATCACGGACAACTTTAGCATTTTAGCTAATTATCTACTTTTCAACTACTTAGCATGTCAGCTAACCCTTCCCCTAACCCCTAACCTAGCTAACATTAGACACCTAGCCATCTAGCAAAAATGTGTAACATATCATACATTTAGCAAATTTGTAAACTATTGTTCATTTTGCAAATTCGGGAAACATATAATACGAATTGTAATTGTAAAAAAATATCATATGAAATGTCTGATGGACATCCACAAATTAATACATACGAAATGTAAAATAGCATACTAAATGGAGTGTAGCGGATTTACATTCAGAATAATACGAAATGCTCTGAGACCAGGTTGCTCCTCCAAAGAAGGTGTGAAGCTGTCTGCAGGTGCGGACTTCGTGATTTGGAGGCCCCAGGCAGAAGCCAGTCTGAAGTCTCAACTGTCTCAACTCCGGGAAAGTTCATGTTCGCCGCCGACACTCTTTCTCGAGCAGTCGACAAGAAGGAGAGCTTAGACACACAGAGATTCAGGCCTACCTCGACATGATCGTAGCATCACATCACGATGTGTTTGCCATGTCGTCAATCGTTGAAAAGTGATGCTATTCCATCGATTTTCCCCTTCACTTCAAAGAGGAAGGCATCTGTCTGCACAGTAGAAAAGAGAACAAGCTGAGGTAAAGTAGCTGATGCTACGATCATGAAGTGATGTGATGCTACGATCATGTCGAGGTAGGCCTGAATCTCTGTGTGTCTAAGCTCTCCTTCTTGCCGACTGCTCGAGAAAGAGTGTCGGCGGCGAACATGAACTTTCCCGGAGTATAGATCATCTTCACATCATACTTTTGCCGTCTGATAAACATTCTCTGGATTCTCATTGGACAATAATTCAGTAGCTTAGACATGATTGACACCAATGGTTTATGGTCTGTTTCTACTTCGAAGTCTCGTCCGTAGACGTATTGGTGAAACCTTTTGCAAGCGTATGTGCTTGCCAGTAGTTCTTTCTCTATTTGTGCATACCTTGTCTCCGCGTCTGTCAAGGCTCTGGACGCATAAGCGACAGGTTGCCATGTGTCGTCATGCTGTTGCAGAAGAACTGCTCCCAGGCCAAACTGTGACGCGTCTGCAGAAATCCTTGTGCTTTTCTCTGGATCATAGAACCTGAGCACTGGCTCTTCTGTGATTGTCTTCTTTAGGTTTTTGAAGCGGTTTTCCTGTTCATGGGATCATTCCCATTAATTTTTCTGTTCCAGAAGACATCTGAGTGGAGCGGACTGTGCTGATAGTTGAGGTATGAACTTTGCAAGGTAGGTGATCATGCCCATGAAGCGTCTCACATCGTCCTTGTTCTTCGGGCGCTCCATGTTGTTGATGGCTGATGTTTTCCTCGGGTCTGGTTTGACTCCGTCCTCTGAAAGTACATCTCCCACGAAGGTAAGTGTTTTCACACCAAACTCGCATTTGTCCTTGTTTAGTTTTAGGTTGACTTTCCGTGTCAGGTCCAGCACTTGTCTCACTCTCACATCGTGTTCTTCTTTTGTGGACCCCCAGATGATGATGTCATCCATCATAGTCTCCACTCCTGGAATGTGCTCGAAGATCATGTGGATTGTCTTGTGGTAGACCTCTGGCGCTGAGAGAATCCCATATGGTAGACGAAGAAATCTGTACCTGCCCTCAGGTGTGTTGAATGTGCATAGCCTTGAGCTTGCATCGTCTAGCTTCATTTGCCAGAATCCTGATGAGGCATCAAGCTTACTGAACCACTTTGCTCCACCAAACTGCGACATTATCTCTTCTCTGGTTGGCAACTTGAAATGCTCTCGCTTGTTTGCTTTGTTGAGATCTCTCGGGTCTAGACATTTCCTGAGATCGCCATCCTTTTTCACCACAATAACCAGTGAGCTTACCCAGTCTGTAGGTTCAGCTGCTCGACACATATTCACTGCTTTATCCAAAGTTAAATCTTGCTCACGCAGCAATCTCTCCTTGAGTCCAATATCTAGTGAGTCTTTCAGATTTTCAAATTCACATGTTTTGCTCAGTGTGTTCAGCTCAGCCAAATACTGGTCAAAACTGACTCCCTGTTTCGAATCATGAGAGAAAAACTTGTATCTCTCAAATGTGACGTTCTAGCTTGGTACAAAGTATTCCTCAAATTTTCCCATTAGCACAGTCAATGTCAAGTTTGCCTCGTCTTGCTGAAAGCTATTGTAAATGTCCACTGCGACCTCTCCAATAACATGCAGAAAAATGGAAGCTTTCAATTTGTCATCATCTCCCCCTGCACCACTGGCTGCTAGGTAGATATTGAATCTCTGCTTGACACACACCATCTTCCTGTTTAAGTGAGTACAAAAATGTATTTTAATGTTTTGCTGCTGGATACATGATTTAATATGCAAGGGAGATATGTATACTGTAGCTAAGAAACTAATACTAAGTGTATGTTGTGTAGTAAGTTAGTAGCCCATGTGCCTCACCCTAATAATTTGGTCTATTTTCACCAACGCGGTATTGTAAACACACCGTTTGTGGCTGGTGTGTGCTTGTTTGCAGACCTTTTTTGTACAGCTTTGACAGTGCTACTGATAGTAGTGGTGACGGTTGGCTTGTGCAAATTCAGCACACACAACATTCTATAATAGAATTGTGTTTTTTGACGTGGCATATTAAAAGCTTATACTGTTATTTGACGTATATCTTTTTTGACAAAGACCCAAATGGCATTCTAAGTGCCTCACCCTAATAATTTGGTCTATTTTCACCTCTTAATTTCACCTACTGTTCTAACTTGGTGGTGCGCATTAAGCCTTTAACCTGTTTTAGAGAAATGTAATCATTGAATATTGTAAGAGCTTTCATTGTCTGCTTTATGTGACCCCTTGATTTATCCTACGGTTCTGACTTGGTGTACAGGGTGCACACTGTAAGAATGGCCCATGTCCTGAATTATGTCGCTGTACATTTCAAAAGTGCTGAACAAATAGATATATTGACAACATCTGTCGTCGCTCGCTCATTAATGTCTTAATCAAAATTACGGATTGCCTCTTATCCGCTTGTCATCCCCTTATGCAATAGTTTGTACATCTCAATTGTCAGTAGAAACCACATTTGTTGAAGAAAGTCAGCCATATCAGCGATGTTTTGTTAAAGGCAGTAAATGAGGCTGAATGAACTGTTTCTCTGCCAGACAAGGCTCCGCTGATAGCCAGCTGTAGAGGTAGTAATGATTCACTCCATGGTGAATTAACTGTTTCTCTGCCAGACAAGGCTCCGCTGATAGCCAGGTGTAGAGGTGGTAAGGATTCCCTCTATGGTGCTGAAGGGTCTGCTGTCGGGACAGCTTTATGTCGGCCCTAACAGTTTGTGGGCAACGTTTGTCAACTTTATAGTGCAATTAATGTATTGTTTAGTGTTGTTTAGTGGCTTTTCTGGCATGCATCCCACTCCCCCCCCCCCCCCCCCCCCACCAAGATGTACATGCTAAAATCGCCACTGGACACACCTATTATCTTCCCTCATCATTTTTTTCATTATAGTTACTTTACTCCTAAAGTTATGAGTTTTAGTGGTCCTAAGGTTTGAGAAGTGAGGGGGACAACCATTCAAAGACAGGATGAATGAGTACTCCATCTGGTCAGTGAGCAGAGGCAGCAGGTCATTGGTGTAGCTGAACTCTAGGAAGGCAGACTAAAGGCTCATGGAGAGGTCCTGGACAAACTCACCACCACCAGGGTCGTGAGTTTGGTAGTGACCTCATCAGGGAGCAGCACAAACATTCTGCATTTTTTAACTCGGCAAGTCAGTTAAGAACAAATCATTATTTTACAATGGCGGTCTACCCCGGCCAAACCCAGACAACGCTGGGCCAATTGTGCGCCACCAAATGGTACTCCCAATCACAGTCAGATGTGATACAGCCTGGATTCAAACCAGGGACTATAGTGACCCCTCTAGCACTGAGCTGCAGTGCCTTAAACCGCTGTGCCACTCAGGAGCCCTCATCTGAACAATCTGCAGAGAGAAAGGGAGGGAAGGAGAAAGAGAAAGAGGCAGGGAGAAAATAGAGAAGGGGAGAGAGAGATCAGATTAATTGGAAAATATGTTAATGAAAAACTTTTTATGCTGTAAGAACAAATTAACTGTGTACTTACTGTGCAACCCAGGTCTCAGTTGATGCCCGATTTCACTGGGTAATGGTCCTGGGTGATCATGGCAATGTGGGTGAGCGCCTCCCCATCTAGCTGGAAGTACTCCATTCCTCTACTTTGACTGAACCGAGTTATCCATCTACACACACACACACACACACACACACACACACACACACACGCACACACGCACACACGCACACACGCACACACGCACACACACACACACACACACACACACACACACACACACACACACACACACAAGAGCCCATAGGTGAAGGGTGAAAACAGGAGATGAAACCCCAGCCCTCTAGTTCCTTTGAAGTAGGTAACACCCAGATCAACCAAGCCACCGCTTCCACCCAGGGGCTTTGTCAGGATACAATCTACCTCGTATCCAGTCAGCTGCTTGACCCAATCATTGATCTCCTACACATCTTTAGCCCTGCCCAGAGCTTTAGGTTGCATCCTGTACTGCTTCTCCACCAGGATAAAATAGTCCTGCTTCAGACACGCACACACACACACACACACACACACACACACACACACACACACACACACACACACACACACACACACACACACACACACACACACACACACACACAATCACACACACACACACACACACAAACACAAACACAAACATGCTGCTGGGCTCCTGGTGTAAATACTTACATCTTTCATCTTAGGCAGAAGGCGATGCTTAAGTTGGGATACAAATCAAGCAGGTTTTCCGTATATATGTAGTCCAGGAATTCTGTTGGTGTAGAAATGCAGTCGGGGAAGGCCTTAACAGCAGCCCTTACATCCAGCTCCAATTGAGAAATGGTGCGGGTAGAAATGGCAGCAGTTTTACGGGCGCCTAACCAATTGTGCTATTATGTGTTTTTTTTTGCGTTATTTGTAACTTATTTTGTACATAATGTTTCTGCCACAATATCTTACATGCAAAAAAGAGATTCTGGATATCAGGACCGACGGCGAGGGGGAAATCTGCCCTTACCATCAATATTACTTGCCAACATACAGTCATTGGACAATAAATTAGACGAGGTACGATCACGAATATCCTACCAACGGGACATCAAAAACTGTAATATCTTGTTTCACCTAATCGTGGCTGAATGACGACATGGATAACATTCAGCTGGCGGGATATACGCTGCACCGGCTAGATAGAACAGCACAGAACAGGTAAGACTAGGGGGAGTGGTCTGTGTATATTTGTAATCAACAGCTGGTGCTCAAAATCTAAGGAAGTCTCTAGATTTTTCTCGGCTGAAGTAGAGTATCTCATGATAAGCTGTAGACCACACTATTTGCGAGTTTTCATGTGGCTGTTTATTTACCACCACAGATGGATGCTGGCACTAAGACCGCACTCAGTCAGCTGTATAAGGAATAAGCAAACAGGAAACCGCTCACCCAGAAGCGGCGCTCCTAGTGGCCGGGGACTTTAATGCAGGGAAACTTTAATCAGTTTTACATAATTTCAATCAGCATGTTAAATGCGCAACCAGAGAGAATTTTGTTTTAGATCACCTGTACTCCACACACAGAGATGCGTACAAAGCTCTCCCTCGCCCTCCATTTGGCAAATCTGACCATAATTCTATCCTCCTGATTCCTGCTGGCAAGCAAACATTAAAGCAGGAAGCACCAGTGATTCGGTCTATAAAAAAGTGGTTAGATGAAGCAGGTACTAAACTACAGGACTGTGTTGCTAGCGGAGAATGAAATATGTTCAGGGATTTTCCTGGTGGCATTGAGGAGTACACCACACCAGTCACTGTCACTCAAAAACTTCAGGCGTTTTGATACCGAAGAGCGTTAACACTGTCTACACAACATCTGCTTGTTGGCAGATTGTTGACTGTCAAGTTGACATACTTCTGCATTATCTCCCAACGCTGCACAGAGGAGCTGAACAGGTTGAACAGCCTCTGGAGAAGTCCAAAGAAGCTCAGCGACTTTACAAATGATTTTGTTGCATCCACTACTACCAGATTGAGGGTGTGACTCTCACATGGACCACACAGAGCCTTTTTTTGTTTACATCAAGCAGTCTTCGTTGTACCCCATGTTTCTACCCCCCTGCGTGTTGCTGCCGTTCACGTATAACTGGCCACGGCAGTCATAGATGTTCAGTTTGAGTTTGTTCAGAGGGTTTTAAAAAAAAAAGTGTTAAACAGTCTCCTCCGAGTTTTGCCATGGACATTCAAGCCACAATGCCACATCATCACTTCAAATCAATTTGTATTTGTCACATGCGCCAAATACAACCTTAGAGTGAAATACTGACTTATAAGCCCTTAATTAACCAACAATGCAGTTTAGAAAAATAAGTGTTAAGAAAGTATTTACTAAATAAACGGAAGAAAAAAAGTAACGAAAGAAAAACAATAAAATAACAGCAATGAGGCTATATACAGGGGGTACCGGTACAGAGTCAATGTGGAGGCTATATACAGGTGGTACCGGTACAGAGTCAATGTGGAGGTTATATACAGGGGGTACCGGTACAGAGTCAATGTGGAGGCTATATACAGGTGGTACCGGTACAGAGTCAATGTGGAGATTATATACAGGGGGTACCGGTACAGAGTCAATGTGGAGGCTATATACAGGGGGTACCGGTACAGAGTCAATGTGGAGGCTATATACAGGGGGTACCGGTACAGAGTCAATGTGGAGGCTATATACAGGGGGTACCGGTACAGAGTCAATGTGGAGTCTATATACAGGGGGTATCGGTACAGAGTCAATGTGGAGGCTATATACAGGTGGTACCGGTACAGAGTCAATGTGGAGATTATATACAGGGGGTACCGGTACAGAGTCAATGTGGAGGCTATATACAGGGGGTACCGGTACAGAGTCAATGTGGAGGCTATATACAGGGGGTACCGGTACAGAGTCAATGTGGAGGCTATATACAGGGGGTACCGGTACAGAGTCAATGTGGAGGCTATATACAGGGGGTACCGGTACAGAGTCAATGTGGAGGCTATATACAGGGGGTACCGGTACAGAGTCAATGTGCGGGGGCACCTGTTAGTCGAGGTAATTGAGGTAATATGTACATGTAGTAGAGGTATAGTGGCTATGCATAGATAATAAACAGCGAGTAGCAGCAGATCATGTGTGTGGGGGTCAATGAAAATAATATGGTTAGCCAGGGGGTAGGGTTAGGGGGTAGAAGCTGTTAAGAAGCCTTTTGGACTTAGACTTGGCGCTCCGGTGCCGCTTACCGTTCGGTAGCAGAGAGAACAGTCTATGACTAGGGTGGCTGGAGTCTTTGGCTATTTTTCCTCTGACACTGCCTGGTATAGAGGTCCTGGATGGCAGGAAGCTTGGCCCCAGTGATGTACTGGGCCATACTCACTAGTGCCTTTCGGTTGGTGACTGAGCAGTTGCCATACCAGGCAGTGATGGAACCGGTCTGGATGCTCTCGATGGTGCAGCTGTAGAACGTTTTGAGGATCTGAGGACCCATGCCAAATCCTTTCAGTCTCCTGATGGGGGAATAGGCGTTGTCGTGCCCTCTTCACTTGAATACACTGTCTATAGGCTTGTCGTCGTGTCTTCTGCCTCGACGATGATGGCAGCATTATCAGCGGCACCTGTCTTGTTACTAAAGAAAGTCATTTTTTGGTTAAAATGTAATCTTCTTTCTTTTTCTTTTCTCTGCTCTTCTGAAACAACCTCATCACAGAATTTTTGCTCTAGCTTACGTTCAATGAAAGTCACATTTGCAATCATATCACGTGAAACAATACACGGCAATACCACCAAGATAACTATAGTCAGGGTTCATTATTAATGTGAACCGGTCCGTGAGTGATTAATGAAACTTGTTTCTACTATTATGAGAAAAACTTGGATTATATTAATATTGATATGAAATGTATGTATGTATGGAAAAAAGTATTAATCTATTATTATTATTATTATTATTATTCGGCTGTATGGATTCATTACATTTTTTGGAGGTCCATTTTTCTCAACAATGTGTCCTCATTAACCTTGGCACAGTAGCCAGGAAAAATCCCCTCCCTGCAAATGTCCTTTGCAATTTTGAAGCTTCCCGCAGACCAAACTGCTAAACCAAGACAGAGTGAGAGCAATGAGCTGAGCAATCCACAACAACAGGTCGTTTGTCAGGGGGAGGAGCACAGGGGGGCCTCAATAAGTGAAATTATTTACAAAAATACAAATGAAAATGTATATACTTTTTTCATAACGCCAAGTTCATGAAGCCCCTTGATGAATCAATCAAATGTATATATAAAGGCCATTTTTACATCAGCAGTGTGCACAAAGTGCTTATACAGAAACCCAGCCTACAACCCTATAGAGCAACGCAGATCTAGAAGTACGGTGGCTAGGAAAAACACCCTAGAAAGACAGGAACCTAGGAAGAAACCTAGAGAGAAATCAGGCTCTGAGGGGTGGCCAGTCCTCTACTGGCTGTACTGGGTAGAGAGAAACCAGGCTATGAGGAGTGGCCAGTCCTCTTCTGGTTGTACCGGGTAGAGAGGAACTAGGCTCTGAGGGGTGGCCAGTCCTCTTCTGGCACTTTGGAGATTATAAGAGCACATGTCCATTACGGCCAGATCGATCTTGAAGATGTTCAAATGTCCATAGACGACCAGCAGGGTCAAATAATAATCACAGTTGTTATAGAGGGTGGAACAGGTCAGCACCTCAGGAGTAAATGCTTGTCATAGCCAAGCATTCAGAGGTTGAGACAACAGATGTGTGAGAGAGAGAGAGAGAGAGAGAGAGAGAGAGAGAGAGAGAGAGTGAGAGAGAGAGAGAGAGAAAGAGAGAGAGAGAGAGAGAGAGAGAGAGAGAGAGAGAGAGAGAGAGAGAGAGAGAGAGAGAGGTCGAAACAGCAGGTCCAGGAAAAGGTAGCACATCCGGTGAACAGATCAGGGTTCCATAGCTGCAGGCAGAATAGTATAAACTGGATCAGCAACAAGACCAGGTGGACTGGGGACAGCCTGGAGTCATCAGGCTAGGTAATCCTGAGGCATGGTCCTAGGGCTCAGGTCCTCTGGGAGAAGGGGGAGAGAGAGAGAGATGTGAGAATTAGAGGGAGCATACTTAAGATCACACAGGACACCAGATAAGACAGGAGAATTACACCAGATAAGACAGGATAATTACACCAGATAGGACAGGAGAATTACACCAGATAGGACAAACTGTCCCTAGCCCCCCGGCACATAGACTATTGCAGCATAGATAATGGAGACTGAGACGGGGGTGGGGGACACTGTGGCACCGCCCAACGTTACCCCCGGACAGGGCGAACCAGGCAAGATATAACCTCACCCACTTTGCCAAAGCACAGTCCCCACACCACCAGAGGGATGTCAAAAGACCACCAACCCTGGAGACAAGGCTGAGTATAGCCCACAAAGATCTCCTCCACCGCATGAAACCAGACAGAAAGATCATGAAACCAGACAGAAAGATCACGTCAGTGACTCAACCCAATCATAGGGGGGGGGTTGAGTGAGGCCTGAGGCAGTTGCCTCTTCTTGCCTAATGTTAAGTCCACCAGTGGCTGTCTGATGAAACAGTTCCATGCTCAGCCTTACCTTTAATCCCTTTTTTTCCTCTGACAGTTGCCTCTGCCCCTGTGAATTTCTTTGAGATTATAAAGACATCATTAATCACACAGCTCATCAGTCAACTTCGCGCGGGGGGGGTGCGTGATGAGGTCTATGTGACCAGGTGGCAAAGATATACTCACTTTCCTTCCCAAGGACGTACAAAACATTAAGAACACCTTCCTAGTATTGAGTTGCACCCTCCCCCACACCTTTTACCCACAGAGCATCCTCTGTTCGTCAGGACATGGACTCTACAAGGTGTCGAAAGCGTTCCATGTTGACTCCAATGCTTCCCACAGTTGTGTGAAGTTGGCTGGATGTCTTTTGGGTGGTGGAACATTCTTGATACACACGGGAAACTGTTTAGCATGAAAAACCCAGCAGCGTTGCAGTTCTTGACACAAACCGGTGCGCCTGGCACCTACAACCATACCCTCTTCAAAGGCACTTAAATATTTTGTCTTGCCCATTCACCCTCTGAATGGCACACATACACAATCCATGTCTCAATTGTCTCAAGGCTTAAAAATGTTTCTTTAAACTGTCTCCTCTCCTTCATCTACACTGATTGAAGTGGATTTAACAAGTGACATCAATAAGGGATAATAGCTTTCACCTGGATTCACCTGGTCCGTCTATGTCAGGGAAAGAGCAGGTGTTCTTAATGTTTTGTCCACTCAAGTTACCGGTAAAGTGTTTAGCTGTCTACAAACATTAGAGCTTGTCAAGGCCCTTTAATCTTTTTTTCTTTCATTGGGGTTTGATAGATGTACGCTTCCTGCTTTCTAATACTTTACTCAACAAAGAAAGGTATTGCTTTAGGGTCTACTAAAAGTTTGAACAAGGAGGTAAACTCTTAAAATATTTAGGATGTTGAGAGGTTGGGTTTGTTTTTCCCCCCCAAGATCAGATAGAAGGGAGATAACAGAATACCAAGAGCATATTGATTAGATTGGCCATCTTCCAGGACCACCCTGATATACACCAGCAAACCAGAGAATTGTTCTCTCAGAACCACAGTACAGAGAAACTAACTTCTCTGCAAAAGATGAAGAGATACACTACTTGGGCGTTCTTCAACATTGGCCAGGTGTTATTTATTGTGGCGTGACACTTATTGATGAACTTGTTTGGCTTGGAAATTGTCGCAGCCAAGACGGCACCTGTGTGAAGTCAACACCTAGGGGAGGATATCTCCTGCCCATTCAATTATTTCAGCTACTTCGTCAAGGTCGGGGGAAAATCGAGTATGTTGAGCTACTTTCAAAAATCTCTGCTTTATTCTGTCTTTGAGTTAGTGGAAGTCTTTTGTGTCACAGATCTTTAAGAGTGTTCCGACCCCCCCCCCCCCCCCCCCCACACCCCCACCCCCTTAGATAGATGCCAATTTGATTAGCATTGATTAGCATTGTAGCACGACCTGAAGAATTGATGTTGTTGTTTGTTTGTTTGTTTCTTCCATTTGAAACAGCAGATGGCCTTGTCTATCGTTTGGACGGTCGTACAGATTTCCCACTAGGACAACCCCTGCTGTTGTCTCTCAGACAAATGTTTCAGAGAGGGAGAGATTGATAGAAAAGAGAGACAGAAAAGGGAGATGGGGCCTCAAAAATGTCACTCTTGCTGTATCTTTATGGACAGAGAGATAGATTGAGAAACAGAGAAAGAATGAGAGATGGACCACATAAAAGAAAGACAGCAGGACTTCTACTTAAAGTCTCGACTGAGTTGTAGCTACTGCCGCCAACTAGACAGGGCAGCTGGGTTGCAGCCAACCGAGATGGAGCTTCCAAGTGTCCTCTCCAAACAGGGCAGATGGAGAATCCAGTGCCTTAACCTATTCATCAGCACATTAATAGAGATTATCCTCACAGTTAGCTAGCTGTCCTTTAGCCACCACAACCCCATCGCCCCCTTCACTCCCACAGCCTCACTCAGGGCTGGGCTTTCTTCACAGCAACATTGCCAGTGCCCTGGACAGACCTTTGGGGAACTGCTACAGTAGAAGTACAGACATTTTCTAAGATTCAAAAGCTTGTGACATTGACTGGTTTGATGGGCAATTTGTTACATTTACAGTTTCAAGAGAGAATAAACTAAAAAATATAAACATCAACAATCTGCAACTTTTCTTATATGAAGCAAAATGTCTCTTATGAGGGCAAAATGGTAGGTGCTCGAGCACCCGTAGAGCCCCCCTATATGTGCAACCTCACACACTGCTGGGTAAATGACTGAAGGGGCAGGATTTTGCGAAAACCCTTCTGCATGAGATAGATGAACCAGCAAAGGGCTGTCATAGGGTGATGGATGATGTTGTAGCGTCTGTCGCTCCAGCAGAAATGGAACGATTACTACTTAGTCGTCTGAGTCGTGAATGATTACTACTGAGTCGTCTGAGTCGTGAATGATTACTACTGAGTCATCTGAGTCGTGAATGATTTCTACTGAGTCATCTGAGTCGTGAATGATTTCTACTGAGTCGTCTGAGTCGTGAATGATTTCTACTGAGTCGTCTGAGTCATGAATGATTTCTACTGAGGTGTGAATAATTTCTACTGAGGTGTGAATTATTTCTACTGAGTCGTGAAGGATTTCTACTGAGTCGTCTGAGTCGTGAATGATTTCTACTGAGTCATCTGAGTCGTGAATGATTTCTACTGAGTTGTGAATTATTTCTACTGAGTCGTCTGAGGTGTGAATGATTTCTACTGAGTCATCTGAGTCGTGAATGATTTCTACTGAGTCGTCTGAGTCGTGAATGATTTCTACTGAGTCGTCTGAGTCATGAATGATTTCTACTGAGGTGTGAATGATTTCTACTGAGGTGTGAATGATTTCTACTGAGTCATCTGAGTCGTGAATGATTTCTACTGAGTCGTCTGAGTCGTGAATGATTTCTACTGAGTCGTCTGAGTCGTGAATGATTTCTACTGAGTCATCTGAGTCATGAATAATTTCTACTGAGGTGTGAATGATTTCTACTGAGGTGTGAATGATTTCTACTGAGTCGTCTGAGGTGTGAATGATTTCTACTGAGTCATCTGAGTCGTGAATGATTTCTACTGAGTCGTCTGAGTCATGAATGATTTCTACTGAGTCGTCTGAGTCATGAATGATTTCTACTGAGGTGTGAATGATTTCTACTGAGGTGTGAATTATTTCTACTGAGTCGTGAAAGATTTCTACTGAGTCGTTTGAGTTGTGAATGATTTCTACTGAGTTGCCTGAGTCGTGAATGATTTCTACTGAGGTGTGAATGATTTCTACTGAGGTGTGAATGATTTCTACTGAGGTGTGAATGATTTCTACTGAGTTGCCTGAGTCGTGAAGGATTTCTACTGAGGTGTGAATGATTTCTACTGAGTTGCCTGAGTCGTGAAGGATTTCTACTGAGTCGTGAATGATTTCTACTGAGTCGTCTGAGGTGTGAATGATTTCTACTGAGTCGTCTGAGTCGTGAATGATTTCTACTGAGTCATGAATGATTTCTACTGAGTCGTCTGAGGTGTGAATGATTTCTACTGAGTCATCTAAGTCGTGAATGATTTCTACTGAGTTGTCTGAGTCATGAATGATTTCTACTGAGTCGTCTGAGTCGTGAATGATTTCTACTGAGTCGTCTGAGGTGTGAATGATTTCTACTGAGTCGTCTGAGTCGTGAATGATTTCTACTGAGTTGCCTGAGTCGTGAATGATTTCTACTGAGGTGTGAATGATTTCTACTGAGTTGCCTGAGTCGTGAATGATTTCTACTGAGGTGTGAATGATTTCTACTGAGGTGTGAATGATTTCTACTGAGTCGTCTGAGTCGTGAATTATTTCTACTGAGTTGCCTGAGTCGTGAATGATTTCTACTGAGGTGTGAATGATTTCTACTGAGTCGTCTGAGGTGTGAATGATTTCTACTGAGTCGTCTGAGTCGTGAATGATTTCTACTGAGTCATGAATGATTTCTACTGAGTCGTCTGAGGTGTGAATGATTTCTACTGAGTCATCTAAGTCGTGAATGATTTCTACTGAGTTGTCTGAGTCATGAATGATTTCTACTGAGTCGTCTGAGTCGTGAATGATTTCTACTGAGTCGTCTGAGGTGTGAATGATTTCTACTGAGTCGTCTGAGTCGTGAATGATTTCTACTGAGTTGCCTGAGTCGTGAATGATTTCTACTGAGGTGTGAATGATTTCTACTGAGTTGCCTGAGTCGTGAATGATTTCTACTGAGGTGTGAATGATTTCTACTGAGGTGTGAATGATTTCTACTGAGTCGTCTGAGTCGTGAATTATTTCTACTGAGTTGCCTGAGTCGTGAATGATTTCTACTGAGGTGTGAATGATTTCTACTGAGGTGTGAATGATTTCTACTGAGGTGTGAATGATTTCTACTGAGTAATCTGAGTCGTGAATGATTTCTACTGAGGTGTGAATGATTTCTACTGAGTTGCCTGAGTCGTGAAGGATTTCTACTGAGGTGTGAATGATTTCTACTGAAGTGTGAATGATTTCTACTGAGTCGTCTGAGGTGTGAATGATTTCTACTGAGTCGTCTGAGTCGTGAATGACTTCTACTGAGTCGTCTGACTCATGAATGATTTCTACTGAGGTGTGAATGATTTCTACTGAGTCGTCTGAGGTGTGAATGACTTCTACTGAGTTGTCTGACTCATGAATGATTTCTACTGAGTCGTCTGAGTCGTGAATGAGAAGTAGAAGAAGAGCGACCAAATCCACCAAACTAGTGACAAGTTACAGTAATCAATATAATAGAGGTCAGTGATTAACAAGTCTAATGCTGAGCTGAATAATTTCAGTGACCCAAAGTCCAAGTCCATTTACCTTGTTGGCCAGTTCGACCAGTTGATGCTGTCAATCCTCCTCCTGTCTGACACCTAAGACACCCCTCCAGCCGGTCATCCTCCTTACACTGCCCTAGAAGTGCTTTGTATCAGAGCAAGGGTGACCACCAAAGTGGAGTCTCTCCTCAAATCCCTTTTCTCTCCCTTCCTGCGTAGTTTAATGCTACAACCACCCCTCTCATCTGCTTACAGCCACAATCCCCACTCTGACACACAATGCATGATAGTATCACACCTAATACATAGAACCATCCCGCAGTTTGCATAAACAGCAAATACTTAATGATTGTAAAACAATGAGATGACAACTATCGCTGTAAGATATCACACTTTCCTGATGTGAACATTTCAGCGCCTAACGTTAAGACCCTGTCATAGGCTGCTTCTCAGAACCTTTATCCACACCTCCGTCCTGTATCTCCTCATCCTCAGTCCCTCTATTTACCTCTTCATCCTCAGTCCCTCTTTACACCTCCTCATCCTGAGTCCCTCTTTACACCTCCTCATCCTCAGTCCCTCTTTACACCACCTCATTCTCAGTCCCTCTTTACACCTCCTCATCCTCAGTCCTTCTTTACACCTCCTCATCCTCAGTCCCTCTTTACACCACCTCATCCTCAGTCCTTCTTTACACCACCTCATTCTCAGTCCCTCTTTACACCACCTCATCCTCAGTCCCTCTTTTCACCTCTTCATTCTCAGTCCCTCTTTACACAACCTCATTCTCAGTCCCTCTTTACACCTCCTCATCCTCAGTCCTTCTTTACATCTCCTCATCCTCACTCCCTCTTTACACCTCCTCATCCTCAGTCCTTCTTTACACCTCCTCATCCTCACTCCCTCTTTACACCACCTCATCCTCAGTCCCTCTTTACACCACCTCATTCTCAGTCCCTCTTTACACCTCCTCATCCTCAGTCCCTCTTTACACCACCTCATTCTCAGTCCCTCTTTACACCTCCTCATCCTCAGTCCTTCTTTACACCTCCTCATCCTCAGCTCCTCTTTACACCACCTCATCCTCAGTCCTTCTTTACACCACCTCATTCTCAGTCCCTCTTTACACCACCTCATCCTCAGTCCCTCTTTTCACCTCTTCATTCTCAGTCCCTCTTTACACAACCTCATTCTCAGTCCCTCTTTACACCTCCTCATCCTCAGTCCTTCTTTACATCTCCTCATCCTCACTCCCTCTTTACACCTCCTCATCCTCAGTCCTTCTTTACACCTCCTCATCCTCAGTCCCTCTTTACACCTCCTCATCCTCAGTCCCTCTTTACACCTCCTCATCCTCACTCCCTCTTTACACCTCCTCATCCTCAGTCCTTCTTTACACCTCCTCATCCTCAGTCCCTCTTTACACCACCTCATTCTCAGTCCCTCTTTACACCTCCTCATCCTAAGTCCCTCTTTACACCTCCTCATCCTCAGTCCCTCTTTACACCTCCTCCTCATCCTCAGTCCCTCTTTACACCTCCTCCTCATCCTCAGTCCCTCTTTACACCTCCTCATCCTCAGTCCCTCTTTACACCTCCTCATCCTCAGTCCCTCTTTACACCTCCTCCTCATCCTCAGTCCCTCTTTACACCTCCTCATCCTCAGTCCCTCTTTACACCTCCTCATCCTCAGTCCCTCTTTACACCTCCTCATCCTCAGTCCCTCTTTACATCTCCTCATCCTCAGTCGCATCCCTCTTTACATGGATGAAAAATGAAAGCTGGTCTTTCTACCTGACACTAATGTGGTATTACGTGCTCGACAGTGCTATTCATTGCTGTTATCTTCTCCTGGTCACGACAACCCTCTACGAATCCCTGCACTCCCTCCCCTCTTCCCTCTGTGAGTCCCTGCACTCCCTCCCCTCTTCCCTCTGTAAGTCCCTGCACTCCCTCCCCTCTTCCCTCTGTGAGTCCCTGCACTCTCTCCCCTCTTCCCTCTGTGAGTCCCTGCACTCCCTCCCCCTTCCCTCTGTGAGTTCCTGCGCTCCCTCCCCTCTTCCCTCTGTGAGTCCCTGTACTCCCTCCCCTCTTCCCTCTGTGAGTCTCTGCGCTCCCTTCTCTTCCATCTCCAATTCCCTGCGCTCCCTCCCCTCTTCCCTCTACGAGTCCCCACGCTTCCTTTCCTCTTCCCTCTACGAGTCCCCACGCTCCCTCCCCTCTTCCCTCTACGAGCCCCCACTCTCCCTCCCCTCTTCCTTCTACGAGTCCCAACGCTCCCTCCCCTCTTCCCTCTACGAGTCCCCACGCTCCCTCCCCTCTTCCCTCTACGAGCCCCCACGCTCCCTCCCCTCTTCCTTCTACGAGTCCCCACGCTCCCTCCCCTCTTCCTTCTATGAGTCCCCACGCTTCCCTGCGTTCCCTCCCCTACTCTCTTCCCTATACAAGGTGAAAAGCATCAAGTTCCTCAGCATACACATCACTGACAATCTGAAATGTTCCACCCACACAGGCAGTGTGTTGAAGAAGGCGCAACACAGCCTTTTCAACCTCAGGAGGCTGAAGAAATTTGTCCCAAAGACCCTCACAAACATGTACAGATGCACCATTGAGAGCATCCTGTCGGGCTGTATCACCGCTTGGTACGGCAACTGCACTACCTGCAACCGCAGGGCTCTCCAGAGGGTGGTGCAGTCCTCCCAACTCATTACTCGGGGAACACTGCCTGCCCTCCAGGACACTTACAGCACCAGATGTCACAGGAAGGCCAAAAAGATCATCAAGGACATCAACCACCCAAGCCACGGCCTGTTCACCCCGCTATCATCCAGAAGGCGAGGTCAGTACAGGTGCATCAAAGCTGGGACCGAGAGACTGAAAACCAGATTCTATCTCAAGGGCATCAGACTGTTTAACAGCCATCACTAGCCGGCTACCACCCGGTTACTCAACCCTGCACCTTAGAGGCTGCTGCCCTGTGTATATAGATATGGGACACTGGTCATTTTAATCATGTTTACATAATGCTTTACTAATTTCATACCTATATACTGTATTCTACTGTATTCTAGTTAATGCCACTCCGACATATATTTCTTAATTCCATTATTTTACTTTTAGATTTTAGTGTATTGTTACGAATTTTTAGATACTACTGCATTGGTGGAGCACAAGAATTTCGCTACACCCACAATAACATCAGCTGTGTTTGTGTCTGTTACCAAACCAATACGATTTTGATTTGATTTGATTTGATATGAGTCCCCGCACTTCCTTTCCTCGCTTCTTCATTTTACATATATATCATTATCATTATCATTATTATTATATTAATATTATATTTATCATTAGCTATATCATTATCCATATCAATATCATTATCATTATCATTATATTTATCATTAGCTATATCATTATCCATATCAATATCATTATCATTATCATTATATTTATCATTAGCTATATCATTATCCATATCAATGTCATTATCATTATCATTATCATTATATTTATCATTAGCTATATCATTATCCATATCAATATCATTATCATTAATATTATATTTATCATTAGCTATATCATTATCCATATCATTATCATGATCATTATATTTATCATTAGCTATATCATTATCCATATCAATATCATTATCATTATCATTATCATTATATTTATCATTAGCTATATCATTATCCATATCAATATCATTATCATTAATATTATATTTATCATTAGCTATATCATTATCCATATCAATATCAATATCATTATCATTATCATTATCATTGTATTTATCATTAGCTATATCATTATCCATATCATTATCATTATCATTATCGTTGTATTTATCATTAGCTATATCATTATCTATATCAATATCATTATCTGTATCATTATCTATATCGTTATCATTATCTATAACATTATCTTTATCGCTATCGTTATCTTCATCATTGTCTATATCATAATTTATATTGTTACTGATATCATTATCTATATCATTATCGCAATCCATATCATTATCTATATCATTATCGTGATCTATATCATGATCTATATCCTTATCTATGTCATTAACATGATCATTACCTGACACAAGGCCACTGTGTTCCGGAACTGTTGCTTGTATAAAGAACTGTTGTGTAAATGCAAAACATAAACAATATGATTGTATTAACCTCTCACTATATAACTGACACACAACCATCTATTCTTTTAGTTCTTCCCTGTGAAATCAGAGGTAGATCTCCCTGCTTGTATTAAATATTTTTCTATTGTATAATTAAATAGTCTCTGTCTTAGTCTTTGGATCGAATTTTCCACAACATTTGGTGTCGTGAGCCGGATGAGAGCAACCTGATTTGTTTATTTATTTCGCTCGGCATCCATCTGGTCACAATTTTAAAAAGGTAATATACCTCATTCAAAAAATCTCTGTGAGGGGCTGTCTGTCTGTGAGGGGCTGTCTGTCTGTGAGGGACTGTCTGTCTGTGAGGGACTGTCTGTCTGTGAGGGGCTGTCTGTCTGTCAGGGGCTGTCTGTCTGTGAGGGACTGTCTGTCTGTGAGGGGCTGTCTGTCTGTGAGAGGCTGTCTGTCTGTGAGGGACTGTCTGTCTGTGAGGGGCTGTCTGTCTGTGAGAGGCTGTCTGTCTGTGAGGGACTGTCTGTCTGTCAGGGGCTGTCTGTCTGTGAGGGACTGTCTGTCTGTGAGGGGCTGTCTGTCTGTGAGAGGCTGTCTGTCTGTGAGGGGCTGTTTGTTTTCCAGCCAAGCCTTAATGGTGAAAGATCTAGTGTCCTCCTCACATCCACAAAATGTTGGGGTTTAATTTGACAAAACTATTTTCCTATAATAATGAATCTGGCCGGTTAACATTGATCAATGGGAGCACAGGGGTGTCTCTAAGAGTAGGGATTGGTTTCCATACAGTCACATGAAAATACTGTTGGATCAGTATATATACTGTTGGGTCAGTATATAAATAGTAATTGGATTCCCTATAATGAAATACAATCATATTGCATACTCACAAATTGGTTTACTAGGAAATAGAAATATGTGGTAAAGTAAGTGAGAAGGTTGAAGGTAATTACAGACAGATCGATGGGAGTAAAACATAAGGAAACTGGTTTAGAGGATCTAAGGAAATGTATCCAGGTTGGTGTTTAATAGAAAAGTTAGTTGTGATACTGTATGTATTACAGTTTTTGCCGATTGTTTACACGCGGAAAGTGAATGCTTAGACAAAAGCATCAAACCCTTAACTTTTGTAACCATGCCTTAAACAAAGGCACCAAAAGTACAAACATTTTCTGCTTTGCACGTTGCAATTCTGCAACACACTTGCAAAACACTACACACTGTTTCTTACATTAGACACTTCGTTCAAGAATGAAATCTCTTGCAATCATTGGGGAAACACTTCTATTCAAAATGCAAAACATGCCTGAAATTGGCAACACCCACACACACACACACACACACACACACACACACACACACACACACACACACACACACACACACACACACACAAACACACACACACACACACACACACACACACACACACACACACACACACACACACACACACACACACACACACACACAAACACACACACACACACACACACACACACACACACACACACACACACACACACACACACACACACACACACATGAAAACACTTCTACAGTAATTGAACACCAATTAGTCTGAGCCTTAGCACTGCAAATAGACCTCAGGTAAGATCACCTATTTTGAGAGAACTATGCAAACATGGAGGCAGTGAGAGTGAGAGAGAGAGGAAGAGGAAGAGAGAGAGGAGGAGGACGAGGACGAGGACGAGAACAAGAACAAAGAAGGGGACCAGGCAATAGACGGAGACATATTTCCGACGACATTAGGGCCACTTTGGTGGACCGTGTCATAAGTCATGGCCTGACGATGAGGGAGGCAGAGAGTCCAGCCCAACATGAGTTGCTACACAGTAGCATCCATAATACGGACATTTAGACTGGAGAACAGGTATGTCTTCATCGTTCTACACTAGACTGTACTTATGTAATTGTTGCACATCATTCTGCATCACAGTACAATACAATGTAGTCTTACAATATTAGGTCTACGCTCCTCAGTGAACATAAAAAATAGGTATAGTGCTGTGAAGTACATGTAATAGTGCTGTGAAGTACATGTAATAGTGCTGTGAAGTACATGTAATAGTGCTGTGAAGTACATGAACATTTGAACATCTTGGCCATGTTCTGTTATAATCTCCACCCGGCACAGCCAGAAGAGGACTGGCCACCCCTCATAGCCTGGTTCCTCTCTAGGTTTCTTCCTAGGTTCTGGCCTTTCTAGGGAGTTTTTCCTCCTTTCCTTCTACACCTGCATTGCTTGTTGTTTGGGGTTTTAGGCTGGGTTTCTGTACAGCACTTTGAGATATCAGCTGATGTACGAAGGGCTATATAAATACATTTGATTTTGATTTGATTTGATGTAATACAGTTGTGATATTACTGTGTCCAGTATGACAGTACAGTATGTAAAAAATAACCTAACCAATGACATCATATTCTTGCATTTTCTACAGAACTTCCAGACGACCTCCTGTGGGTGGACGGCAATGTCTGTTCACCCATGATCAGGAACTGGCCGTTGTCAATCTAGTGTTGGCCAACAACACCATCCGCCTACATCAACTACGAGAGCAAATCATGGCAGATCACACAACATTCCATAGTATCAACCGTGTCAGTATGTCGACACTCTGCCGCCATCTTGAGTCAACACCAACTTACGATGAAGCAGCTGTACAGAGTTACATCTGAGAGGAACACAGTTAGAGTCAAAGACCTTCGCTATGACGACGTGTAAGTAAGTGTCACTGTACTATACTGTAATTCAGTAATGGCAGTAGAATGTGTTGTATTGGCACTGTATAGATGCATTCAGACAGAGCAGTATGTGACCTAGGTATGTGACCCAGATGGGGGGGGGGGGGGGGGGGGGGGGTTGTCTGTGGGGACTCCTGCCTTGCCTGTAGCTTTGACTGAATGTGTCTGACCCAACCCACCCCCTCCCCATTCTTGTGTGAAAATGTAGAAATTGTCCTGTGTTTTGAGTTACACCATATTCACGGTGCAGTGTATGCATTTTCTGTTACAGAGAGTCCTGGACTTTGATGCAGCTGCACAGTCTCATGAGTTCATTTTCATTGAAGCTGGATTCAATCTAGCTAAAACCCAGGCGTCGTGACCAACATGTACAGGGCAAAGAGCCGTTGTGAATGTCCCTGGACAGCGAGGGGGAATGTTATAGGACAAAGAGCCGTGGTGTATGTCCCTGGACAGCGAGGGGGAATGTTATAGGACAAAGAGCCGTTGTGAATGTCCCTGGGCAGCGTGAGGGAATGTTATAGGACACAGAGCCGTTGTGAATGTCCCTGGGCAGCGAGGGGGAATGTTATAGGACAAAGAGCCGTTGTGAATGTCCCTGGGCAGCGTGAGGGAATGTTATAGGACACAGAGCCGTTGTGAATGTCCCTGGGCAGCGAGGAGGAATGTTATAGGGCAAAGAGCCGTTGTGAATGTCCCTGGACAGCGAGGGGGAATGTTATAGGACACAGAGCCGTTGTGAATGTCCCTGGGCAGCGAGGGGGAATGTTATAGGACAAAGAGCCGTTGTGAATGTCCCTGGGCAGCGAGGGGGAATGTTATAGGACACAGAGCCGTTGTGAATGTCCCTGGACAGCGAGGAGGAATGTTATAGGACAAAGAGCCGTTGTGAATGTCCCTGGACAGCGTGGGGGAATGTTATAGGACAAAGAGCCGTTGTGAATGTCCCTGGGCAGCGAGGGGGAATGTTATAGGACAAAGAGCTGTTGTGTATGTCCCTGGACAGCGTGGGGGAATGTTATAGGACACAGAGCCGTTGTGAATGTCCCAGGGCAGCGTGGGGGAATGTTATAGGACAAAGAGCCGTTGTGAATGTCCCTGGACAGCGAGGGGGAATGTTATAGGACAAAGAGCCGTTGTGAATGTCCCTGGGCAGCGAGGGGGAATGTTATAGGACAAAGAGCTGTTGTGTACGTCCCTGGGCAGTGTGAGGGAAATATCACCTTGGCGTGTGGTCCTCCATTCATCTGCAAGGAGTTCTGCATTACCATGCCACCCTCGGTCCCTACAATACTGCACACATAATCATATTTCTGGATGCACTACATAATACAGTTGTACAGAACGGACCAGAGCAGCCCTGGTTTGTTGTCATCTGGGATAATGTTAGTTTCCACCGGCTGCTCTGGTCAGGGACTGGTTCACCAACCACAATAACTTCACAGTTGTATACTTTCCCCCTCACTACCCATTTCTCAGTCCGATTGAGGAATAGTTTGACCAAACAGAGGAGTAGCTGGACCAGGCAGAGGAGTAGCTGGACCAGGCAGAGGAGTAGCTGGACCAGGCAGAGGAGTAGCTGGACCAGGCAGATGAGTAGCTGGACCAGGGAGAGGAGTAGCTGGACCAGGCAGAGGAGTAGCTGGACCAGGCAGAGGAGTAGCTGGACCAGGCAGAGGAGTAGCTGGACCAGGCAGAGGAGTATCTGGACCAGGCAGAGGAGTCCCTGGACCAGGCAGAGGAGTCCCTGGACCAGGCAGAGGAGTAGCTGGACCAGGCAGAGGAGTAGTTGGACCAGGACAAGGGAGAAGGAGAGGTAGGGGAGAGCAGTAAGAATGCGTGGTGGTGTTCGAAGGAGAGTAAGAGCTGTTGTCACTGATGAAATAAGAGCCACCATCATAGACCATGTGATAAACCATGGACTATCACTGAGAGAGGCTGGTGAAAGAGTCCAGCCTAATACCATAGACTATAGCAATAAGCAATGGTATTCTTTCACTGTAATAGCTACTGTAAATTGGACAGTGCAGTTAGATTAATGAACGAATAGTGGTTTTGAGCAGAAAATGAACTATTTTGCTGATTGTGTGATGTAGGTGTGTTGCTGTGTTAAGAGTTTAGAAAAAATATCTTAAGTGTAGGTAAACGCTTGTTAGCAATTGTAAAAATAAAAATAAAAATGTAATCAGAGCCTTCACCAAGAATTAAAGCAATACTACCTGGGTAATACATTGAGAAAAAAAACATGCCCTGTCAATAGGACCAACGATCATCTGTATTTACGTGTTGCATTCACCCACTCAACCGTTAACTTAAGGCTATAATTTAGTGTACTCCCGACGGAGTACGCCAATTCGCGTGGAGGCAAAATGTAACCACTCCCCGAGATGGAATGGGAAACGGTCTCTGTCTCTCAGTCTATCCTGTCTCAGGTGCCAGAAACCTATGGACAGAGCACTCCAATGACAGTGGACTGATAGGCAGTGTTTCAGGTGCCAGACTCATTATGGACAGAGCACTCCAATGACAGTGGACCGATAGGCAGTGTTTCAGGTGCCAGACTCATTATAGACAGAGCACTCCAATGACAGTGGACTGATAGGCAGTGTTTCAGGTGCCAGACTCATTGTGGACAGAGCACTCCAATGACAGGCAGTGCTAGCCCAGTTATAATAAATGTTGATCCCTGAAACAAACTCTAGTTTTGAGAGCTACCTTTTAAAAAGGAAATTCCTTCCAAAGTTTATCGCTCCCCTTCTGAATTGGCCGATGTATTTTATAATTTCGGCGCATTACATATTCATCTCAAAATAATAGACATTTAATGAGTGTGAAGCAGAAAGTGAATATCCAACGGAAATTGGTAATAGATATATAGAGTTACATTGTTAGGGTAGACTAAAATGCAAACAGCCCTCCTATAATGCCATATCTTAATCATTTGAAGGAGCTAAGGTTTCAATACAATGTTCCATGTCGATCAGAGGTGCTGAGCCTCGGGACCGATATTAAATTAGAGGCTGCAATCTGGTGTTTGGGTTAAAGATAAGCTTCCTGTGGACCCATAGATAAGCCGCCAGTGAAAGTGAGTGGTACACACTGAACTCAGGCTGTAAAGGAAACAGTGGGACAATTTGGAACAGAGGTATGAATAATTGAATAAGATACGTTTTTTACAATTTCCAATTATTATTTCTTAATTCGATAGTGTGAATAACACCAGTGATTTAAGTAACAATGTAATGTCATTTTAAACCAGTATTCTGTTTCCATTATGCTGTGTCCAAAGTAGAAGTAGATCCAAATAAATGTTTTTAGTACCATGGCTGTGAAAAACAAATAAAGCACTGATAAGCCAGCACCAACTTTTTATAAACACTAGCAGATTTGTTAAACATTGGGTTTCATATTTTGGTGTGATGCCATTCCATTCGCTCCGTTCCAGCCATTATCATGAGCCGTCCTCCCCTCAGCGGCCTCCAATGCTGTGGATTTAACTCATGATGTGCGGGTGGGATGTGACCAAGACACACAGTGGAGTGCAGCTGCTTCACGTCGTGCCGTACAACAGCCCTTAGCCATGATATACTGGCCATATACTGAACCTCCTCGGACCTTACTGCTTAAATAACAGACAACAACATCCTGGCACATGGAACAGTAATGGCATTCAATAGTTATCTGCTTTACTGGTCTGTTTACTGTCACAGTACAATACAAGTGTCCCTGTGTGGATTGAAGCAGGAATGTTTATCAAACCCACTGTCACGCCCTGACCTTAGTTCCTTTTTATGTCTCTATTTTGGTTTGGTCGGGGTGTGAGTTGGGGTGGGCATTCTGTTGTTTTTCTATGATTTCTATGTGTTTGGCGAATCAGAGACAGCTGTCTTTTGTTGTCTCTGATTGAGAACCATACTTAGGTAGCCTGTTCCCACCTGGTGTTTGTGGGTAGTTGTTTCCTGTTTTGTGTTGTGTCACCTTTCAGGACTGTTTCGATTTTTGTTGTTTCACTTTGTATTTCGTATTCAGTTATATTAAATTAGCATGGACACTTATCACGCTGCGTTTTGGTCCGATCTTTCCTGTTCCTCAGATGAAGAAGATCGTTACACCCACATGAATGAATGAAATTAATGATTGAATGAATTAAATTAATGATTGAATGAATGAATGAATGCAACAACAAAAAAAATGTGTCAAATTGCTAATTGGCAACCCATTACTTCTGGGATTAAATGACACAAACAAACATTACAATAATTTGCTATGGTAATGAAATGATCATTCTTCTTCCAGTGTTCTCTGCATTGTGCTTCGCATAAAGAGTGAAAAAAGTAAGGTAAAAATAAATACATAATAGTAAATTACATCCCTAGAGCAGTAAAATAATATACATACATAGAGTAAATACACACTGTACACAGTTGAAGTCGGAAGTTTACATACACCTTAGCCAAATACATTTAAACTCAGTTTTTCCTGAAATTTATTCCTGACATAATCCAGATAAAAATGCCCTGTCTTAAGTCAGTTAGGATCACCACTTTATTTTAAGAATGTGAAATGTCAGAACAATAGAATAGATTTATTTGAATGATTTATTTCCGATTTGTTTCTTTCATCACATTCCCAGTGGGTCAGAAGTTTACATACACTCAATTAGTATTTGGTAGCCTTGCCTTTACATTGTTTACCTTGGGTCAAACGTTTCAGGTAGCCTTCCACAAGCTTCCCACTATAAATTGGGTGAATTTTGGCCCCTTCCTCCTGACAGAGCTGGTGAAACTGAGTCAGGTTTGTTGGCCTCCTTGCTCGCGCAAGCTTCTCAGTTCTGCCCACAAATTGTCTATAGGATTGAAGTCAGGGCTTTGATGGCCACTCAAATATCTAAACCATTTTGCCACAACTTTGGAAGTATGCTTGGGGTCATTGTCCACTTGGAAGACCCATTTGTGACCAAGCTTTAACTGATGTTTTGAGATGTTGCTTCAATATATCCACATAATTTTCCTACCTCACGATGCCATCTATTTTCTGAAGTGCACCAGTCCCTCCTGCAGCATAGCACCCCCACAACATGATGCCCCCACCCCCGTGCTTCATGGTTGGGATGGTGTTCTGCGGCTTGCAAACCTCCCCCTTTTTCCTCCAAACAAAACGATGGTCATTATGGCCAAACAGTTCAATTTTTGTTTCATCAGACCAGAGGACATTTCTCCAAAAAGTATGATCTTTGTCCCCATGTGCAGTTGCAAACGGTAGTCTGGCTTTTTTATGTCGGTTTTGGAGCAGTGGCTTCTTCCTTGCTTGGTAGACTTTCAGGTTATGTCGATATAGGACTTGTTATACTGTGGATAAATATATTTTGTACCTGTTTCCTCCAGCATCTTCACAAGGTCCTTTTCTGTTGTTCTGGGATTGATTTGCACTTTTTGCACCGAAGTACGTTCATCTCAAGGAGAGAGAACGCGTCTCTTTCCTGAACGGTATGCCGGCTGCGTGGTCCCAGGGTGTTTATACTTGCGTACTATTGTTTGTACGATGACCATGGTAACTTGTGTGTTTGGAAATTGCTCCCAAGGATAAACCAGACTTGTGGAGGTCTACAATTTTCTTTTCTGAGGTCTTGGCTGATTTCTTTTGATTTCCCCATGATGTCAAGCAAAGGGGCACTGAGTTTGAAGGTAGGCCTTGAAATACATCCACAGTACACTTCCAATTGACTCAAATGATGGCTTCTAAAGTCATGACATCATTTTCTGGAATTTTCCAAGTTGTTTAAAGGCACAGTCAACTTAGTGTATGTAAACTTCTGACCCACTGGAATTGTGATACAGTGAATTATAAGTGAAATAATCTGTCTGTAAACAATTGTTGGAAAAATGACTTGTGTCATGCACAATGTAGATGTCCTAACCAACTTCCCAAAACTATTGTTCGTTAACAATAAATTTGTGGAGTGGTTGAAACATGAGTTTTAATTACTTCAACCTAAGTTTATGTAAATGTCCGACTTCAACTGTATATACACACATACATACATAACATATACAGTGGCAAGAAAAAGTATATGAACCCTTTGGAAATACCTGTATTTCTGCATAAATTGGTCAAATTTGATCTGATCTTCATCTAGGTCACAACAACAGACACAGTCTGCTTAAATAATAACACACAAACAATTATACGTTTTCATGTCTTTATTGAACACACCGTGTAAACATTCACAGTGCAGGGTGGGGAAAAGTATGTGAACCCTTGGATTTAATAACTGGTTGACCCTCCTTTGGCAGCAATAACCTCAACCAAACGTTTTCTGTAGTTGTGGATCAGACCTGCACAACGGTCAGGAGGAATTTTGGACCATTCCTCTTTACAAAACAGTTTAAGTTCAACGCTCTCGTGAGGACATGCCACAGCATCTCAATCGGGTTGAGGTCAGGACTCTGACTGGGCCGCTCCAGAAGGCGTATTTTCTTCTGTTGAAGACATTCTGTTGTTGATTTACTTCTGTGTTGTGGGTCGTTGTCCTGTTGCATCACCCTACTTCTGTTGAGCTTCAATTGGCGGACAGATAGCCTAACATTCTCCTGCAAGATGTCTTGATAAACTTGGGAATTAATTTTCTGTCGATGATAGCAACTGTCCAGGCCCTGAGACAGCAAAGCAGCCCCAAACCATGATGCTTCCTTTCACCATACTTTACAGTTGGGATGAGGTTTTGTTGTTGGTGTGCTGTGCCTTTTTTCTCCGCACATAAGAGTTGTGTGTTCTTTCCAAACAACTCAACTGTAGTTTAATCTGTACACAGAATATTTTGCCAGTAGCGCTGTGGAACATCCCGGTGCACTTTTGCAAACCTCAGATGTGCAGTAATGATTTTATGGACAACAGTGGCTTCTTCCGTGTTGTCCTCCCATGAACACCATTCTTGTTTAGTGTTTTACAGATCGTAGACTCGTCAACAGAGCTGACACTAAGATTCTTCTTAACCTTATTGAGCATTATGCGCTGTGCTCTTGCAGTCATCTTTGCAGGACTGCCACTCCTAGGGAGAGTAGGAACAGTGCTGAATTTTCTCCATTTATAGAAAATGTGTCTTACTGTGGACTGATCAACATCAAGGCTTTTATAGATACTTTTGTAACCCTTTCCAGTTTTATGCAAGTCAACAATTCTTAATCTGAGGTCTTCTGAGATCTCTTTTGTTCGAGGCATGGTTTACATCAGGCAATGCTTCTGGTGAATAGCAAACTCACATTTTGTGAGTGTTTTTGATAGGGCAAGGCAGCTCTAACCAACATCTCCAATCTTGTCTCATTGATTGGACTCTAGGTGAGCTGACTCATGACTCCAATTAGCTTTTGGAGAAGTCATTAGCCTAGGGGTTCACACACTTTTTCCAACTACACTGTGAATGTTTAAATGATGTGTTCAATATAGACAAGAAAAACACAATCCTGTTTGGCCCTGCCCTGTCCGGGGGTGTCCTCGGATGGGGCCACAGTGTCTCCTGACCCATCCTGTCTCAGCCTCCAGTATTTATGCTGCAGTAGTTTATGTGTCGGGGGGCTAGGGTCAGTTTGTTATATCTGGAGTACTTCTCCTGTCCTATTCGGTGTCCTGTGTGAATCTAAGTGTGCGTTCTCTAATTCTCTCCTTCTCTCTTTCTTTCTCTCTCTCGGAGGACCTGAGCCCTAGGACCATGCCCCAGGACTACCTGACATGATGATTCCTTGCTGTCCCCAGTCCACCTGGCCGTGCTGCTGCTCCAGTTTCAACTGACCTGAGCCCTAGGGCCATGCTCCAGGAATACCTGACATGATGACTCCTTGCTGTCCCCAGTCCACCTGACCGTGCTGCTGCTCCAGTTTAAACTGTTCTGCCTTATTATTATTCGACCATGCTGGTCATTTATGAACATTTGAACATCTTGGCCATGTTCTGTTATAATCTCCACCCGGCACAGCCAGAAGAGGACTGGCCATCCCACATATGCTCTCTCTAATTCTCTCTTTCTTTCTCTCTCTCGGAGGACCTGAGCCCTAGGACCATGCCCCAAGAATACCTGACATGATGACTCCTTGCTGTCCCCAGTCCACCTGACTGTGCTGCTGCTCCAGTTTCAACTGTTCTGCCTTATTATTATTCGACCATGCTGGTCATTTATGAACATTTGAACATCTTGGCCATGTTCTGATATCATCTCCACCCGGCACAGCCAGAAGAGGACTGGCCACCCCACATAGCCTGGTTCCTCTCTAGGTTTCTTCCTAGGTTTTGGCCTTTCTAGGGAGTTTTTCCTAGCCATCGTGCTTCTACACCTGCATTGCTTGTTGTTTGGGGTTTTAGGCTGGGTTTCTGTACAGCACTTTGAGATATCAGCTGATGTACGAAGGGCTATATAAATACATTTGATTTGATTTGATTCATTTGTGTGTTATTAGTTTAAGCACACTGTTTGTCTATTGTTGTGACTTAGATGAAGATCAGATCAAATCTGATGACCAATTTATGCAGAAATCCAGGTAATTCCAAAGGGTTCGCATACTTTTTCTTGCCACTGTACATATAAATAAATGTGTTTGTGTAGCTACAGTCACACGAAACAGCAATGGCATTCTGCATGTGTTTGTGTAACCGGTGTGAAAAGGCTAGCTAGTTAGCGGATGCGCACTAGTAGCATTGATGTCACTTTCTCTGAGACCTCAACATAGTTTTTTTTCCCACAAATTTGTGGAGCAAATGGGTAAGGAAGATGTATTATGACCAAAAACAGATCTGGCTAATTAATCTATATGGGCTAAATAATGATGATCAAACCAAATCAAATTTAATTTGTCACATGCGCCGAATACAACAGGTCTACACCTGTAGACCTTACAGTGAAATGCTTACTTACAAGCCCCTAATCAACAATGCTGTTTAAAACATGTGAATAAGAATAAGTAATAAAAGGAACAAGTAATAAAAGAGCAGGAGTAAAATAACAATGTGGAGGCTATATACAGGGGGGTACCGGTACAGAGTCAATGTGGAGGCTATATGGAGGGGGTACCGGTACAGAGTCAATGTGGAGACTATATACAGGGGGTACCGGTACAGAGTCAATGTGGAGGCTATATACAGGGGGGTACCGGTACAGAGTCAATGTGGAGACTATATACAGGGGGTACCGGTACAGAGTCAATGTGGAGGCTATATACAGGGGGGTACCGGTAAAGAGTCAATGTGGAGGCTATATACAGGGGGTACCGGTACAGAGTCAATGTGGAGGCTATATACAGGGGGGTACCGGTACAGAGTCAATGTGGAGGCTATATATAGGGGGTACCGGTACAGAGTCCATTTGCGGGGGCACCGGTTAGTCGAGGTAATTGAAGTAATACGTACATTTAGGTAGAGTTATTAAAGTGACTATGCATAGATAATAACAGAGAGTAGCAGCAGTGTAAAAGAGAGGGTGGGGTAGCCATTTGATTAGATGTTCAGGAGTCTTATGGCTTGTGGGTAGAAGCTGTTTAGAAGTCTCTTGGACCTAGACTTGGCACTCCGATACCGCTTGCCGTGCAGTAGCAGAGAGAACAGTCTATTACTAGGGTGGCTGGAGTCTTTGACAATTGTTAGGGTCTTCCTCTGACACCGCCTGGTATAGAGGTCCTGGATGGCAGGAAGCTTGGCCCCAGTAATGTACTGGGCCGTACTCACTACCCTCTGTAGTGCCTTGCGGTCGGAGGCCAAGCAGTTGCCATAACAGGCAGTTATGTAACCAGTCAGATCCACACTTCTTCTAAAATATATATATTCATCTATTGAGCTCACAAGCAACAAATTAATCTATTATTATGGTGGGGGATAATATGGGTTTAAGTACCTCAATGGACCGTAAAGGAAATCACTAGTGGATATATGGAAGCTGAAAAACCCTGACCTAGTGAGATATACATGGAGGAGGCTTAATCAAGCTAGCCGTCTTGATTACTTCCTAGTCTCATTCTTGCTTGCAACAAACGTTTAAAAAAGTATTAATAGGAGATCACCATCTAATTGGCCTCCATATAACTCTTACAGAATTTCCACGTGGACAGGGATATTGGAAATGTAATCAAAGCCTATTGGATGACAATTTGTTCTTAACTAAGACAAAATAATTCGGAATTTACTTTTTTTGCACAAAATAGGTACGGCAGATCCCCTTATTGTATGGGACACTTAAATATACTTTTAGAGGCCATTTGTAACGGGTGTCGTCAGAAGGATGAGTCCAAGGCGCAGCGTTCCTTGAGTTCCACATAATATTTATTACTGAAGTGAAACATTAGACAAAACAAAACAATAAAGAACGAAAACAACGCCCGAACAGCTTCGTTGTGCAAACTACCTGGTCACAAACGAAGAACAAGATCCCACACAGAAGGAGGGAAAAAGCTACCTAAGTATGATTCCCAATCAGAGACAACGATAGACAGCTGTCCCTGATTGAGAACCATACCTGGCCAAACACAAAGAAATAGAAAACATAGAAACATGAACATAGAATGCCCACCCAAATCACACCCTGACCAAACCAAAAATAGAGACATATAAAAAGCTCTCTACGGTCAGGGCGTGACACCATTCAATACAATACTCATCATTAAAACAAAATCAGTTTAGGTCACAAGAGATTAGACTAATAAAGGAAATAGAGGAAGTAACAGCGCAGGCAGGTGGAAATGGAAACTGTACTAATAGAGGCACAAAACAGGTTAGAGTAAAAACAAAAAGAAATGGAGGTACATTTTCAAGAACGTTCAAGTGTAATGTTTTACAAAAATAAAGCAAATTCGGATGGAAAATGGTGAAAAATGCACAAAACTTTTCATGAATCTCATCCATGATTCACCAAATTATATTTTGAAAGAGGAAGTAAAATATTTTAAGCATATGTTTTTCTTTCCACTGAATTATGTTAACTGTAAGGATTTCTTTCCTAATAATAATAATAATCTAAAATTAACAAAATTACAGAAAGACCTGTGTGAAGGCCAACTTACATTAGAGGAATCTATTCAGTCTGGAAAAACACCAGGGCTTGACGGTATACCAGTAGAGGTATATCAGACTTTTTTTATGTACTCAAAGATCCATTATTAGCATGTTTTAATTACTCCTATAAAAATGGTAGACTTCCAGGTACTCAACAAGAAGGTTTCATTACTAGTAAAACAGGACCCAGTGGTAAGTATAAAGATCCAGTCCATTTAAAAAACTGTAGGCCTCTAACACTTCATTGCTGTGATGCAAAAATCCTGACAAAATGCATACAGTAGCACACAGGTTTTTTTTACATGGACGATATATTGCAGATAATATACAACATTTACTTGAAACAATTGAACATTGTGAAACATCAAAGATACCAGGCCTGGTCTTCATAGCAGATTTTGAAAAGGCGTTTGATAAAGTATGACAATAATTTATAAATGCCTGGATTACTTTAATTTAGGTGAATCTCTAATACAATGGGTTAAAGTTATGTAGAGCAACCCCAGTTGTAAAATAGTAAACAATGGTTACTTCTCAGAAAGTATTGAGCTTTTAAGAGGAGTAAAACAAGGCTGTCCGTTGTCTCCATATCTATTTATTATGGCCATTGAAATGCTAGCTATTTAAATTAGATCCAACAAGAACATCAAGAGGTGAGAAATACAGGGGATAAAAGCAAAAGTGTCAATGTATGCCGATGACTAGTTTTTTCTTAAGTCCGCAATCTGGATCCCTGCATAGTCTCACTGAAGATCTTGATCACTTTTCTAGCCTCTCTGGATTAAAACCTAATTATGGTAAGTGTAACATATTGTCGCGCCCTGATCTGTTTCACCTGTTCCTGTGATTGTCTCCACCCCCTCCAGGTGTCGCTTATTTTCCCCAGTGTATTTATCCCTGTGTTTCCTGTCTCTCTGTGCCAGTTCGTCTTGTATGTTTAAGTCAAGTGAACCAGCGTGTCTTTCCAGAAAAAAATATAACAAATATTATAGCAAATGTTATGCTTAAATTCAATATACTGATTCATGAAAAAAATATTCTTTATGCATATATTTTTAAAATTGTATTATATTTATTAAATTATATTATGAATTGAAACAGAGGAGTTATGTCACATATGCAGCTTTCAAAAATTGGGGAATATCTGCTCAATCCAAATTTACAACCAACTGATTGCAGCATTACCACAAAAATGGAGGAGGAAAGTGGAGAAGGGAGAAGGTAGGGTACTTGTTTGCCTGCCATATAATAATAAAGATACAAAATGGTTGAAAGGAACTGGCAAAAAAAGAAAAAGATACCAGTTTAATTTGAGGACAAAAATGTTGACAGCTGCACCACACAGGTTGCAAAAGAAATGGGAAGAGATTTTCGATGTACCAATTCCACGGCACATAGTTTATGAACTGGTACAAAAAACTACACTAGAATCAACACTTACAGTTTTTAAATTTAAATTATTATATACAATTCTTGCCACCAACAGAATGGGGCATACAACAAACTCCGCTCTGTAGATTTTGCTGTGAAGAGACAGAATCAATAGATTATTTATTCTGGTATTGCTCCAATGTAGTTTGTTTCTGGTCAAAGGTTCAGGAATGGTTAAACATACACTTCAAATTAACCTTACAAATTGCAGTGTTGGGCAATTTGGAATGCAATTTGCAATTTGGAATGCCACAGTCAATAAATAATATAATAATAATACTCGTAGGAAAGGTTGTCTTTAGCTCACAATCTGTGGATACAATACGATTAGAAAAGGTTTTTAAAAAATGGTGTAAAACATCACAGCACAATTTAAAAATATATGGCACATGGAAACCAAACGAGGGTGGTCTATGGTGATAGGTGTGATGGGCTGAGAGTGGCTGAGGGTTGGGTTTAAAGAGCTGAGGTCTATGATGATAGGTGGGATAGGCTGAGAGTGGCTGAGGGTTGGGTTTAAAGAGCTGAGGACTATGATGATAGGTGGGATAGGCTGAGAGTGCCTGAGGGTTGGGTTTAAAGAGCTGAGGTCTATGGTGATAGGTGGGATGGGCTGAGAGTGGCTGAGGGGCAGGATTAAAGAGCTGAGGTCTATGGTGATAGGTGGGATGGGCTGAGAGTGGCTGAGGGTTGGGTTTAAAGAGCTGAGGTCTATGATGATAGGTGGGATAGGCTGAGAGTGCCTGAGGGTTGGGTTTAAAGAGCTGAGGTCTATGGTGATAGGTGGGATGGGCTGAGAGTGGCCGAGGGGCAGGATTAAAGAGCTGAGGTCTATGGTGATAGGTGGGATGGGCTGAGTGTGGCTGAGGGGCGGGATTAAAAAGCTGAGGTCTATGGTGATAGGTGGGATGGGCTGAGTGTGGCTGAGGGTTGGGATTAAAGAGCTTATGTTTGGTAATGTATTATTGTTATGTGACTGCTTTATATAAAAGTACCACCCACGTATGTAAAATGTGCATGCAAAATGTATGTATATGTATCAGAAAAGCTGTAAAATAAATATAGATATATTTCTCCTCTGAAGAGGGGCGGGTGGTGGAGGGGTTAAAAAATAAATAAATAAAATCAAATAAATGATTTGTGGGTGTATTTTGGATAGCTAATTTGTGTGATTGCATCTCTCAGCACCCCCCACCCCCGTCTAAGACACACACACACTGAAATACACACACACAAATACAGAATCTCTCTCTCTTCGTCACACACACACTCATTGAATCATTGGAGCTCAGCTTTGATTAATCCCTCTTCCAGGAGCTGTGGAGAGGACCATTGCTTTACTTGATTTCAGCAGCTTGATGTTAAAGCCATTACTCTGATTAGTACATGAATTAAACACACTTAAGGTGCACCGCTCAACATCCATTTAACCTTCTTTTATAGGTCCCTCGAAGAAATCCCTTTAAAGCACCAGTGCATGACATTACCGGCAATATTAATGTACTATGTCGTCAATACTTAAAGTAACTGTCCAGTATTTCCATATTTCTATGAAATATGACCTTTAATTAATTAGAATATGAGCATTACATTACATTACATTACATTTTAATTAAGTATGTTAAAAAGCATTTCTACAGCATGATGTGGGTATATACCGGTCATTAAAAATATTGAGGTGAGTAGACTGCTGATTGGATAGCTCATCCAATGAGCTAACATGACTGAAAAAGAGCGCCATCATGTTGGGGTGTGTCCTTAGTCCCCTCCTGTATTCCTTGTTCATCCACGACTGCGTGGCCAAACCCGACTCCAACGTCATCATTAAGTTTGCTGACGACATAACAGTGGTGGGCCTGATCACCGACAACGATGAGACGATCTATAGGGAGGAGGTCAGAGAACTGGCAGTGTGGTGCCAGAACAACAACCTCTCCCTCAATGTGAGCAAGACAAAGGATCTGATTGTGGACTACAGGAGAAGGTGGGCCGAACAGGCCCCCATTAACATCGATGGGGCTGTAGTGGAGCGGGTCGAGAGTTTCAAGTTCCTTGGTGTCCACATCACCAACAAACTATCATGGTCCAAACATACCAAGACAGTCGTGAAGAGGGCACGACAAAAACGTTCCCCCCTCAGGAGACTGAAAAGATTTGTCATAGGCCCCCAGATCCTCAAAAGGTTCTACAGCTGTACCTGACCGGTTGCATCACCGCCTGGTATGGCAACTGCTCAGCATCTACAGAGGGTAGTGCGTATGGCCCAGTACATCACTGGGGCCGAGCTTCCTACCACCATACAGGACCTATTGTACTCCAGTCACCCAAGTTATAGACTGTTTTCTCTGCTACTGCTGAGCAATTCATTTAAATCACCACCGGACAATCTGGGCCAAGCTTCCTGCCATCCAGGACCTATATAATAGGCGGTGTCAGAGGAAAGCCTATACAATTGTCAGAGACTACAGTCAAGCAAGTTATAGTCTGTTTTATCTGCTACCGCACGGCAAGCGGTACCGGAGCGCCAAGTCTAGGCTCCTCAACAGCTTCTACCCCTAAGCCATTAGACTGCTGAACAATTCATTTAAATCACCACGGACAATTTACATTGATCCCCCCCCCCACCTACCTTCTTGTACACTGTTGCTACTCACTGTTTGTTTGTTACCTATGCATAGTCACTTCACCCCCACCTACATGTACAGATTACCTCAACTAGCCTGTACCCCTGCACACTGACTCGGTACCGGTGTCCCCTGTATATAGCCTCGTTCTTGTTATTCTTATTGTGTTACTGTTTATTACTACTTTTTATTTTAGCCTACTTTGTAAAGATGATGTTCTTCTTGAACGGCACTGTTGGTTAAGGGCTTGTAAGTAAGCATTTCACTGTAAAGTCTACACTTGTTGTATTCGGCGCATGTGGCAAATAAAGATTGATTTGATTTAATTTGTCATGGAAAGTTAATTTTTTGTATACTCAGTGTATAACATGGACAATTGAAGGTGCCCTATCCTAAGAAGTTCAACACAGTTCAGTGACGCACTAACAAAGGTTGAAGGAAAGTCCAGGGAAGGCTTGTCCATGTGGAGAAGAGAAAGGTCCAGTTGGTGAGCAGTCCAGCTGTGTGATGTGCTGGGTAGAGGTTATTGAGAGAGTTCCTCTCTCTGCCCACTGCCTGCTGCAGACTGAGTTAATTAAGAGTGTGATGTGCTGGGTAGAGGTTATTGAGAGAGCTCCTCTCTCTGCCCACTGCCTGCTGCAGACTGAGTTAATTAAGAGTGTGATGTGCTGGGTAGAGGTTATTGAGAGAGCTCCTCTCTCTGCCCACTGCCTGCTGCAGACTGAGTTAACTAAGAGTGTGATGTGCTGGGTAGAGGTTATTGAGAGAGCTCCTCTCTCTGCCCACTGCCTGCTGCAGACTGAGTTAATTAAGAGTGTGATGTGCTGGGTAGAGGTTATTGAGAGAGCTCCTCTCTCTGCCCACTGCCTGCTGCAGACTGAGTTAATTAAGAGTGTGATGTGCTGGGTAGAGGTTATTGAGAGAGCTCCTCTCCCTGCCCACTGCCTGCTGCAGACTGAGTTAATTAAGAGTGTGATGTGCTGGGTAGAGGTTATTGAGAGAGCTCCTCTCTCTGCCCACTGCCTGCTGCAGACTGAGTTAATTAAGAGTGTGATGTGCTGGGTAGAGGTTATTGAGAGAGCTCCTCTCTCTGCCCACTGCCTGCTGCAGACTGAGTTAACTAAGAGTGTGATGTGCTGGGTAGAGGTTATTGAGAGAGCTCCTCTCTCTGCCCACTGCCTGCTGCAGACTGAGTTAATTAAGAGTGTGATGTGCTGGGTAGAGGTTATTGAGAGAGCTCCTCTCTCTGCCCACTGCCTGCTGCAGACTGAGTTAATTAAGAGTGTGATGTGCTGGGTAGAGGTTATTGAGAGAGCTCCTCTCTCTGCCCACTGCCTGCTGCAGACTGAGTTAACTAAGAGTGTGATGTGCTGGGTAGAGGTTATTGAGAGAGCTCCTCTCTCTGCCCACTGCCTGCTGCAGACTGAGTTAATTAAGAGTGTGATGTGCTGGGTAGAGGTTATTGAGAGAGCTCCTCTCTCTGCCCACTGCCTGCTGCAGACTGAGTTAATTAAGAGTGTGATGTGCTGGGTAGAGGTTATTGAGAGAGCTCCTCTCCCTGCCCACTGCCTGCTGCAGACTGAGTTAATTAAGAGTGTGATGTGCTGGGTAGAGGTTATTGAGAGAGCTCCTCTCTCTGCCCACTGCCTGCTGCAGACTGAGTTAATTAAGAGTGTGATGTGCTGGGTAGAGGTTATTGAGAGAGCTCCTCTCTCTGCCCACTGCCTGCTGCAGACTGAGTTAATTAAGAGTGTGATGTGCTGGGTAGAGGTTATTGAGAGAGCTCCTCTCTCTGCCCACTGCCTGCTGCAGACTGAGTTAATTAAGAGTGTGATGTGCTGGGTAGAGGTTATTGAGAGAGCTCCTCTCTCTGCCCACTGCCTGCTGCAGACTGAGTTAATTAAGAGTGTGATGTGCTGGGTAGAGGTTATTGAGAGAGCTCCTCTCTCTGCCCACTGCCTGCTGCAGACTGAGTTAATTAAGAGTGTGATGTGCTGGGTAGAGGTTATTGAGAGAGTTCCTCTCTCTGCCCACTGCCTGCTGCAGACTGAGTTAATTAAGAGTGTGATGTGCTGGGTAGAGGTTATTGAGAGAGCTCCTCTCTCTGCCCACTGCCTGCTGCAGACTGAGTTAATTAAGAGTGTGATGTGCTGGGTAGAGGTTATTGAGAGAGCTCCTCTCTCTGCCCACTGCCTGCTGCAGACTGAGTTAATTAAGAGTGTGATGTGCTGGGTAGAGGTTATTGAGAGAGCTCCTCTCTCTGCCCACTGCCTGCTGCAGACTGAGTTAATTAAGAGTGTGATGTGCTGGGTAGAGGTTATTGAGAGAGCTCCTCTCTCTGCCCACTGCCTGCTGCAGACTGAGTTAATTAAGAGTGTGATGTGCTGGGTAGAGGTTATTGAGAGAGTTCCTCTCTCTGCCCACTGCCTGCTGCAGACTGAGTTAATTAAGAGTGTGATGTGCTGGGTAGAGGTTATTGAGAGAGCTCCTCTCTCTGCCCACTGCCTGCTGCAGACTGAGTTAATTAAGAGTGTGATGTGCTGGGTAGAGGTTATTGAGAGAGTTCCTCTCTCTGCCCACTGCCTGCTGCAGACTGAGTTAACTAAGAGTGTGATGTGCTGGGTAGAAGTTATTGAGAGAGCTCCTCTCTCTGCCCACTGCCTGCTGCAGACTGAGTTAATTAAGAGTGTGATGTGCTGGGTAGAGGTTATTGAGAGAGCTCCTCTCTCTGCCCACTGCCTGCTGCAGACTGAGTTAATTAAGAGTGTGATGTGCTGGGTAGAGGTTATTGAGAGAGCTCCTCTCTCTGCCCACTGCCTGCTGCAGACTGAGTTAATTAAGAGTGTGATGTGCTGGGTAGAGGTTATTGAGAGAGCTCCTCTCTCTGCCCACTGCCTGCTGCAGACTGAGTTAATTAAGAGTGTGATGTGCTGGGTAGAGGTTATTGAGAGAGCTCCTCTCTCTGCCCACTGCCTGCTGCAGACTGAGTTAATTAAGAGTGTGATGTGCTGGGTAGAGGTTATTGAGAGAGCTCCTCTCTCTGCCCACTGCCTGCTGCAGACTGAGTTAACTAAGAGTGTGATGTGCTGGGTAGAGGTTATTGAGAGAGCTCCTCTCTCTGCCCACTGCCTGCTGCAGACTGAGTTAATTAAGAGTGTGATGTGCTGGGTAGAGGTTATTGAGAGAACTCCTCTCTCTGCCCACTGCCTGCTGCAGACTGAGTTAATTAAGAGACAGAAGTGCTGGTTTGAAAACCACCAGGTAAGGCCTGTGATTGGCTGACCCCGCAGTGTGAGAAGAGCCCCTAGCAACCCCCTAGCAACGGAGTTGCCAGGACTTGAGATGTGAATTTGGAGATAATAGCCTCTGGTGGGCCAGAGAGAGGATTCTCTACAATTACAAACATGTTCATTGAGGAAATAGCAAGCATTTTTTGTGTTTTTTCTCCAAGCTTTGGCCACAGTATAGAACAAGTCAACATCTTTGGGTATGAGTTAACAGAATAATAACTTTAAAACTTTTTGTCACACCTATTATGATATGTTTTGCATCAGCAGCACTTAAGAAGAGCTCCTCCTTAAATTGCAATTTTTGTTAAAAAATATATATATATAAGTGAACAATTTGGTTATTTTAGTGCATTGCTGTGTTCTGTCCATCTGGAGGAATTGTAAGATACTTTTCTTTTGTGTAAATAGTTTGGAGAGATTTTAAGACGTTGATCGACTTTGTTCTTACAAGACTCATCTTGCTGAATCATCAGGCAACACCAGGAAGGAATTGGATAGGATGACTATGAACCCAACAAGGACAACAAGATGGATTTGGACATCAACTCATCAAAAAAAGAAACATCCTTTCACTGTCAACTGCATTTATATTAAGCAAACTTAACATGTGTAAATATTTGTATGAACATAACAAGATTCAACAACTGAGACATAAGCTGAACAAGTTCCACAGACATGTGACTATCAGTCATGGAATAATGTGTCCCTGAACAAAGGGGCGGGGGGTCAAAATCAAAAGTAATAGTCAGTATCTCGTGTGGCCACCAGCTGCATTAAGTACTGCAGTGAATCTCCTTCTCATGGACTGCACCAGATTTGCCAGTTATTGCTGTGAGATGTTACCCCACTCTTCCACCAAGGCACCTGCAAGTTCCCGGACATTTCAGGGGGGAATGGCCCTAGCCCTCACCCTCCAATGCAATAGGTCCCAGACGTGCTCAATGGGATTGAGATCCGGGCTCTTTGCTGGCCATGGCAGAACACTGACATTCCTGTCTTGCAGGAAATCACGCACAGAATGAGCAGTATGGCTGGTGGCATTGTCATGCTGGAGGGTCATGTAAGGATGAACCTGCAGGAAGGGTACCACAGGAGAGAGGAGGATGTCTTGGCCTGCAATGACAACAAGCTCAGTCCGACCATGACGGACCCTCCACCTCCAAATCGACCCCACTCCAGAGTGCAGGCCTCGGTGTAACGCTCATTCCTTCGACGATAAACGCGAATCTGACCATCACCCCTGGTGAGACAAAACCGTGACTCGTCAGTGAAGAGTACTTTTTGCCAGTCCTGTCTGGTCCAGCGACGGTGAGTTTGTGCCCATAGGGGACGTTGTTGTCGGTGATGTCTGGTGAGGACCTGCCTTACGTCAGGCATACAAGCCCTCAGTCCAGCCTCTCTCGGCCTTTCACTGACAGTCTGAGCACTGATGGAGGGATTGTGCGTTCCTGGTGTAACTCAGGCAGTTGTTGTTGCCATCCTGTACCTGTCCCACAGGTGTGATGTTTGGATGTACCGATCCTGTGCAGGTGTTGTTACACGTGGTCTGCCACTGCGAGGACGATCAGTTGTCCATCCTGTCTCCCTGTAGCGCTGTCTTAGGCGTCTCACATTGCAATTTATTGCTCTGGCCACATCTGCAGTCCTCATGCCTCCTTGCAGCATGCCTAAGATACATTCACGCAGATGAGCAGGGACCCTGGCCATCTTTCTTTTGGTGTTTTTCAGAGTCAGCAGAAAGGCCTCTTTAGTGTCCTAAGTTATCATAACTGTGACCTTAATTGCCTAACGCCTGTAAGCAGTTGGTGTCTTAACGACCATTCCACAGGTGCATGTTCATTAATAATTGTTTATGGTTCATTGAACAAGCATGGGAAACAATGTTTAAACCCTTTACAATGAAGATCTGGGAAGTTATTAGGATTTTTACGAATTATCTTGAAAAGATAGGGTCCTGATAAAGGGACGTTTTTTTTTTGCTGAGTTTAGATAAACAAACAGATTTCTCATGGATTTCTGGAGGATAGTTCAGGCCTTGAGGGAAACATGCTTTCAGACGAACAAACAAGCAAAACGAGTGCCTTTAAAAACAGCTACAGTTGAAGTCAGAAGTTTACTTACACCTTGGCCAAATACATTTAAACTCAGTTTTTCACAATTCCTGATATTTAATCTTAGTAAAAATGCCCTGTCTTAGGTCAGTTAGGATCACCACTTTATTTTAAGAATGTGAAATGTCAGAATAACAGTAGAGAGAATGATTTATTTCAGCTTTTATTTCTTTCATCACATTCCCATTGGGTCAGAAGTTTACATACACTCAATTGGTATTTGGTAGCATTGCCTTTACATTGTTTAACTTGGGTCAAACGTTTTGGGTAGCCTTCCACAAGCTTCCCACTAAGTTGGGTGAATTTTGGCCCATTCCTTCTGACAGAGCTGATGTAACTGAGTCAGGTTTGTAGGCCTCCTTGCTCGAACACGCTTTTTCAGTTCTGCCCACAAATTGTCTATAGGATTGAGGTCAGGGCTTTGTGATGGCCACTCCAATAGCTTGACTTTGTTGTCCTTAAGCCATTTTGCCACAACTTTGGAAGTATGCTTGGGGTCATTGCCCATTTGGAAGACCCATTTGTGACCAAGCTTTAACTTCCATGCTTCACGTTCTTCACGGTTGGGATGGTGTTCTTCGGCATGCAAGCCTCCCCCTTTTTCCTCCAAACGTAACAATGGTCATTATGGCCAAACAGTTCAATTTTTGTATCATCAGATCAGAGGACATTTCTCCAAAAAGTACAATCTTTGTCCCCACGTGCAGTTACAAACCATAGTCTGGCTTTTTATGGTGGTTTTGGAGCAGTGGCTTCTTCCTTGCTGAGCGGCCTTTCAGGTTATGTCGATATAGGACTCGTTTTACTGTAGATATAGATACTTTTGTACCCATTTCCTCCAGTATCTTTACAAGTTCTTTTGCTGTTGTTATGGGATTGATTTGCACTTTTTGCGACAAAGTACGTTCATCTCTAGGAGACAGATCGCGTCTCCTTTCTGAGCCGTATGACAGCAGCGTGGTCCCATGGGGTTTATACCTTTGTACTATTGTTTGTATAGCTGAACCTGGTACCTTCAGACGTTTGGAAATTGCTCCCAAGGATAAACCAGACTTGTGGAGGTCTTTTTTATTATCATTTTTATTTTCTGAGGTCTTGGCTGATTTCTTTTGAGTTTCCCATGATGTCAAGCAAAGAGGCAGTGAGTTTGAAGGTAGGCCTTGAAATACATCCACGGGTACACCTCCAATTGACTGAAATTATGTCAATTAGCCTATCAGAAGCTTCTAAAGCCATGACATCATTTTATGGAATTTTCCAAGCTGTTTAAAGGCATAGGCAACATAGTGTATGTAAACTTCTGACTCAGGAATTGTGATACAGTGAATTATAAGTGAATAATCTGTCTGTAAACAATTGTTGGAAAAATTACTTGTGTCATGCACAAAGTAGATGTCCTAACCGACTTGCAAAACTATAATTTGTTAACAATACATTTTTGGAGTGGTTGAAAAACGAGTTTTAACTTCAACTGTAGTTCTGTCCTTGAGCTGTTTTTGTCTATTAGTGTTCTGTATTATGTCATGTTTCATGTTTTTTGTGAACCCCAGGAAGAGTAATTGCTTCTTTTGCAACAGCTAATGGGGATCCTAATAAAAATACCAAAAGTGAAAGGAGGTAGAAACATTCTGAACATTGAGAGAGTATCTGTAATGTGTTGTTTTGTTGAGAAACACATTTAGGTGGGTTCGTAAATTCACTCTGGTGTGCCAGAGAGCATTCATAAATTCTGGGCGTTCATAAATTCAGAGCGTTGTCAGATTGTCTGTTCATAAATACAGAGTGTTGTCAGATTGTCTGTTCATAAATTCATAGCGTTTCACTCTCGGAGCGTTGGTGTCTGTAACTGTGCTGCTGGCAACAATTGAATTACTCTCTTTTTGCAGACATTTACACCGACCATATTCAACTGGTGTTGAGCGTTCATAAATTCATCAGTTATTCTGCACTCTGGCACACTATCTTACTTAATTTGCACACATTGTATATATACTTTCTTTTCTCTCTTGTGTTATTGACTGTATGTTTGTTTATTCCATGTGTAACTCTGAGTTGTTTGTGTCGCACTGCTTTGCTTTATCTTGGCCAGGTCGCCGTTGTAAATGAGAACTTGTTCTCAACTAGCATACCTGGTTAAATAAAGGTGAAACAAAAATTTTAAAAAATAAAACACTCAGACAAGAATGCTCTGAAATCAGAGTAGATAGCCAGAGCGAATTTACAAATGCACCTTTAATATCTTTATTTGTATTATTCATAAAAGTGCATTGATCTATAGATGCATTATTTAAATAAGTGCTTTAATCAAGAGGCACATGCACATCATTCTAGAACAGAGTGCATTGTTTAAAAAGGTCGCCATGGAGATGAAGACGAATGCAGTCTTTAAGCATTGTTTCAGAGACCTTGACATTGCGTATCCTGAAAATGTAAAAGCGAACAAGGGAATAAAAGGAGTCCTTCTGTTCTTCATGGATGATCCTAATGCTTTTCCATAAGACCAACAATTAACTTAAAATGTCCGAAAACAGAACAATGAGGCAACTGTACATTGGTTCCACCCCCAAATTTAACATTAATATTTATAATAACGACACTGATAGTTCAAGGTTCGGAGACCAGTCTGGATCAATTTGTCCTCTACTTCGACCAAGTAATCCTCTTGGTCCTCAAGAGCAACCTCTTGTTACTGAACTTAAAACCTCTCCAATGTCACTATCTGCTACAGTCTCCACTCCCTCTGTTCCCCAATATGTAGTCTCCAGCACAGCTTGGCTCCTCAAACCATATCATTATTCACACTTAGAGACTTCCACCCTGACACCATCCAGAGGGTAAATGCTAGCCTCTCTCAGGACCGTGTGCGATGGCCCAACGATGGTAGTGCACCACATGATGCAGTAAACACCATGTATCATTCACATCATCAGCCCTCATATGCTGAGAGTTTGGAGCTTCGCTAGCCACACTGCCCTCCACACCACCCTCCTCAATTCCCCCCACAACCTCCCTCTAGTTTTGGTTACCTTCCATACTCCCATTCCCTGAACAGGCCTGGGAAACTCCTGCTCCCCATGGCAGGCCCAACACTTCAAAAGGAGCCACACCAAGGCCTCCTGTGCACACCCAGAATGGAGCATTGGCAGCAGCTCCACTCTTTTGGCTGGAGCTTCATCAGGGTGGACTGAGCTCTGCCAACACTGCTCTTCCAGTTCCCGCCCCAGCCCCTGCATCCAGCAACGTGAGGGAAGTCTGTCAAATGCTCAGTCTACTCAGCTCTCACATGGTTGACCAGGGGCCTTGGCAAACTCTCAGCTCACTCAAAGAATAGCTGCAGATGACCCTATGCCTGTTAGCTCTTATGTGAATGTGCTGAATACCCTCTGACTCTAAATCTCGTAGTGGGCTTGGGCTAACGCACCTAAACGTGCAAAGTATGATTTAAAAAAAGATCGGAAACATGGTTAAATGGTTCTGTATCTGATAAATACATTGAAGTAAATTATTATAATGTATTTAGATGTGAAATATTACATTAAGGGGGAGGAGTGGCCATACATTTAAAATCTAATTTCATGACGTCCCAATCTTTAAAAATTTCTGTTCCCAAGAAATGTGAGTTTATTTGTTGCTGGGATTTACCGCCCCCCTGCTGCCATGGCGGATGCTACTGGTGCTCTATCCGAGTGTTTAACACCTTTTTTGTCCTCTGAGTTCTGGTCATTTTAGGGGATCTTAATCTGGATTGGCTATCCCTGGCCTCAAATCAGTTTAGGAGTATATGCATTGATTTTAATCTGACTCAATGTGAAAAAATCTTTTAACTCCTCATTGATTGATTTAATTATTACTAACATCCCCCAAAAATGTGTCAAGTGAAGTATTTGCATATAATTTCAGTGCACATTGTCCCATAGTATGTATTAGAGATACGAAACAGCATCCTCGTTTAATTAAAAAAGAGAAAATTTAAAAATCTTTCTTCTCAAGGGTTTTTACATGACAGGAGTTGGTTCTAGAACATTTCTCTTCCATATTTATTCCTCTGGCAAATATACAATTCTAACCCTTGGTTTTCTTCTGAGATATCGGAGCTCATTCCGATGAGAAATCAGGCCTGACCCAAAGCAAGAAAAACTTACTCTGTAGTAGACTGGCAATCTGTCACACCCTGATTTGTTTCATCTGTCTTTGTGATTGTCTCCACCCCCCCTCCAGGTGTCGCCCATCTGCCCCATTATCCCCTGTGTATTTATACCTGTGTTCTCTGTTTGTCAAGTCAACCAGCGTTTTTTCTCGGCTCCTGCTTTTCCAAGTCCCTGTCCTGACCCTGAGCCCGCTTGCCTGACCACTCTGCTAGCCCCTGTGCCTGCCTTCCGACATGTACCTTTGCCCCACCTCTGAATAATTGACCTCTGCCTACCCTGACCCTCAGCCTGCCTGGTGCTGTTGCCCTACCTCCAGTTACTGACCTCTGCCTGCCTTGACCTGTCTATTGCCTGCCCCTGTTGGATTATTAAACCTTTGTTAATTCGACATTGTCTGCATCTGGGTCTTACCTTCATACCTGATAGTACGAACTGCCCGACTGACCCAGCAGACTCAGGCCAGCTGCGCAACGCCATCTCCTCCCAAGGAGCCTCCATTGGTAGGCACAAGGAATTGCTTCGTGGTCTTCTGGAGGGGGTCCAGACGTTGGTTGAGCGCCATGACCGGAAGTTGGACATGCTGCTAGAACAATTTTGCGGGTTGTCTGGGGGGCAGTCTGCCATGGTGGTAACCCCACCGCCCCTCAGTAAATCAGCGGTTAGCAGCGCCGCCCCACCGGCCACTCCACTTTCCCGGTAGCCCCATTTACTTCCACCCGGAACGCCTTAATGGCGAGCCGAGCACCTATTGGGCGTTTTCAGCTCAGTGTGCACTTATTTTCAAGCTTCAGCCCTCCTCTTTCCCCTCGGATCACACCAAGATAGCCTACCTCATCACGCTGATGTCTGGGAGGGCTCCCACCATTTGGGAACAACAGTCGGCCATTTGCGTGTGTCTGGAGGGGTTTGTGGGAGAGGTGAGGAAGGTTTTTGATACCCCGTTCTCTGGGAGAGAAGCTGCCCGGAAGCTAATCCAGCTCCGGCAGGGGGGCCGACTATGCGGTGGATTTCCGGAGAGTGTGTGGACCCAGGAAGCACTTTGGCAGCGGAGAGTGTGTGGAACCAGGAAGCACTTTGGCAGCGGAGAGTGTGTGGAACCAGGAAGCACTTTGGCAGCGGAGAGTGTGTGGAACCAGGAAGCACTTTTCGACATGTTCCTGCACTGCGCTTCGGAGGTGGTTAAGAATGAGCTTGCTGCTCGGGAGTTACCCATGGATCTTGACTCCCTCATAGCCTTGACCCCTTGACCGTAACGATCGATGGGCGCCTATGGGAACGCAGGAGGGAGATGAGGTCTGTTCTCTGCCACACTCGCTCATCCACGGTTTCTCCCTTGCCTCCGAAGTCATCCTCGGAAGTCCCCAATGCCTGCATTCCTGAGAGAATCCGAAGACCCGAGTCCCCTCGGGAATCATCGGGGACTCTCCAGAGTCTCTAACCATCTCTAAACACAACCGCTGGCTGTGTTGAAGGCGGTCTTCCACTCGTCCTCCTCTCGTTTCCAGATCCAGCTTGGAGAAAACAGTGGCCCCCTGGAGTAGGGGCCACTAATTACCTCCGATAATCCATGAAGGAGGGTGTCGACCAGGGACTCCGGGTTCCACTCTCGGCGGCCAACGTGTGAAAGTCTACCGCATAGTCTGCCACACTGTGGAAGTCTTGACATAGTTGAAGTAGCTTCTGAGACGCTTCACTCCCAGACCCTGGAGAATCAAACATCTTCCTCACCTCCGCTATGAAATCCTCCATACGAAGGCAAACAGCAGAATGTTGCTCCCACACCGCCGTAGCCCAATCGAGTGCCCTTACAGACATCAGCTTTATGAGATACGCTATCTTTGAACAATCTGAAGGAGGTTTCGGTTGTGGCTTGCTGCATGATAGATAGTCTGAGGGATTGCTCGAATAATGAATTGAAACCCTGGTCAAGGCATTTTGCCAAGGTATGAAGTACTTCCATAAGGTTAAGAAGTGGCTCCTTGCAAGCTGGTCCGAGTCTGTTGGGTCAGTCATGACCAGTTCGTACTATAACGACACAGGATGAGACCCAGATGCAGACACAGGGGGCAGATGGTTAGAGTCTCAGAGATGTAATATATACAAGGGGTAGGCAAATGGTAGGTCCAGGACAGGCAGAGATTAGTAAACCTAAGAAGAGTCAAGTAGGCGTAGAGCGGCAGGCAGGCTGAGGGTCAGGTCAGTCAAAAACATGTCTGTACCGGGAAGACTAGAACACAAACTAGAGAGAAGGAAAAACGACTTGACGAGACAAGACGAACTGGCAACATACAGACAGAAAACGTAGGTATAAATACATAGGAGATAATGGGGAAAATAGAAGACACTTGGTGGAGACAAGCACAAGACAGGTGAAACAGATAAAAATGCGAAGAACGGGATAAGTGATGCTTTTATCATCATTTTATGGCGGCAGGCTTTTTAGTTGAGAGAAAAGGTGGTTTAATTGACCCTGGTCAGTCAGTCGACTGCTCCTCCCTCTGCCAGCCTCTAGCTGACTCAACGGTTAACCCGTCTAGTGAATCTTTGTTTTTTCATTTCAACAATTTACTATCTGTGATGTGCTCGATGCCTTGCTTATGATTGATGTAAAAAATAAATCCACTGGGGCTAATACGCTTGATCTATTTTTGCTGCAGCTCTCTGCCTCCCTGATTGCTGAATCATTCACCATTATTTTCAACTTGACAATTATATCGGGTACTATCCCCAAGGTTTGGAAGGCGGCCCATGTACTCCACCTTCACAAAAGTGGTGATCCTTGTGACATAAATAATAAAAAAATGGGCCTAATTCTAAACTTTCTGAACACGCTAAAATACTAGAATCCTTGATTAATAATCCTCAGCTAAGATCTTTCTTATCTTTGAAATGTATTCTAAATGTACATCAGTCGGGTTTTAGACCAGGTCATAACACTTTCGATACTGTTGATCACTGCTAATTCAGAGGCTTTCTTCAACTGGCCTAGACCAGGCTGCATGTAACTGGTTTAAAAATGACTTGACAGATAGAACTCCATGTGTATCTACTGATGTTGTTCAATCAGGTATCCTGGATATTACAAAAGGTGACTCGCAGGGGTCGATTCTGGGTCCTGTACTTTTTACTGTTAACAATATCGTCTGTAAAAAACTCTAACCTGCAATTGTATGCTGATGATAATATTGTGTATGCTATTGCTCCCACGGTTGACCAGGCTCTAACTATAGTCTGCCTTCATTGTATTACAGAAAAACTTTATTGATCTGAAATTAGTATTGAACGCAAGTAAAACTAAGTATACAGCATGTTGTTCTCTAGAGCACTTAAAAATAACTGATTTCAACATATGTATGATGGTGTCTATACTGACCGTGTACCTGCTTACCAATTTCTTGGCATCTGGATAGATGAAAAGCTGTCTTTTAAAAAGCATATTGATGAGTTAAGAAGCTGAGGATAAAAATTGGCTTCTTCTAAAGAAATAGGTCCTGCCTCTCAATAAATGGTAGAAAGCAGATTATTCAGTCAACGTTCCTTTTGGTCCTAGACTATGACGACATCATCTATATGAACACAACTGCCACTTCATTAAAGCCGCTAGATGCTGTTGCGCACGGCGCTTTATTACGGGTGACAATATTAGTACTCATCACTGCATTCTCTACCAGAAAGTTGGTTGGCCCTCTGTGATGTCATCACTGCATTCTCTACCAAAAGGTTGGTTGGCCCTCTGTGATGTCATCACTGCATTCTCTACCAGAAAGTTGGTTGGCCCACTTCGATGTCACGTATGTTGATACATTGCTATGTTTTCATTTATAAAACCCTTCTACAAAAAGTCCCACTGTACCTAAAATCTTTACTAAACTTTAGACATCCCACTGTACCTAACATCTTCACTAAACTTTAGACATCCCACTGTACCTAACATCTTCACTAAACTTTAGACATCCCACTGTACCTAACATCTTCACTAAACTTTAGACATCCCACTGTACCTAACATCTTCACTAAACTTTAGACATCCCACTGTACCTAACATTTTCACTAAACTTTAGACATCCCACTGTACCTTACATCTTTACTAAACTTTAGACATCTCACTGTACCTAACATCTTCACTAAACTTTAGACATCCCACTGTACCTTACATCTTTACTAAACTTTAGACATCTCACTGTACCTAACATCTTCACTAAACTTTAGACATATGAGTCTTGTTGCACCTTATTTGTGGAACAATCTTCAAAATGTTCTTAAATGTAATGTTGTGGTTCCTCTAAGGCTGTGGTTCCCAAACTCGTTATAGTCCCGTACCCCTTCAAAACACTCAACCTCCAGCTGCGTACCCCCTCTAGCACCAGGGTCAGCGCACTCTCAAATGTTGTTTTTTTCCATCATTGCAAGCCTGCCACACACACACTATACGATACATTTATTAAACATAAGAATGAGTGTGAGTTTGTCACAACCTGGCTCGTGGGAAGTGACAATGAGCTCTTATAGGACCAGGGCACAAATAATAATATAATTTTTTATTTAACCATCTTACATATAAAACCTTATTTGTTCTTCGAAAATTGTGAATAACTCACCACAGGTTAATGAGAAGGGTGTGCTTGAAAGGGGGTTGTATTGGAGAGAGCCTCAGTCTTAAATCGTTTTCCACACATAGTCTGTGCCTGTAATTAGTTTTCATGCTAGTGAGGACCGAGAATCCACTCTCACATAGGTACGTGGTTGCAAAGGGCATCAGTGTCTTAACAGCGTGATTTGCCAAGGCAGGATACTCTGAGCACAGCCCAATCAAGAAATCTGGCAGAGGCTTCTGGTTAAATTAAATTTTCATAGAACCGCTTGTTCCAATTTCGATGAGGCTCTCTTGTTCAGAGTGGACTGGAGGCAGGGCATGAAAGGGATAACGAATCCAGTTGTTTGTGTCATCCGTTTCGGTACCTGCCTAATTGCTCACCCAACTCACTCAGGTACTTTGCTATATCACATTTGACATTGTAGGTAAGCTTGAGTTCATTTGCACACAAAAAAAATCATACAATGATGGAAAGACCTGTTTGTTGTCCGTGTTAATGCAGACACAGAAGTGCTCTAACTTCTTAACCATAGCCTCAATTTTGTCCTGCACATTGAATATAGTTGCAGAGAGTCCCTGTAATTGGAGAGTCCTTGTAATCGGAGAGTCCCTGTAATCGTAGATTCAGATCATTCTGTCGAGAAGAAATATCACCCAGATAGGCCAGTCGTGTGAGAAACTCGTCATCATGCAAGTGGTCAGACGTGAAAATTATGGTCAGTAAAGAAAAGTTTAAGCTTGTCTCTCAATTCAAAAAAACTTGTCAATACTTTGCCCATATCATTGCATAGTGCAGAAAATACACAAGAGTTCAGGGGCCTTGCTTTAACAAAGTTAACCATTTTCACTGTAGTGTTCAAAACGTCTTTCAAGCTGTCAGGCATTCCCTTGGCAGCAAGAGCCTCTTTGTGGATGCTGCAGTGTACCCAAGTGCCGTCGGGAGCAACTGCTTGCAAGCACGTTACCACTCCACTATGTCTCCCTGTCATAGCTTTTGCGCCATCAGTACAGATAGCAACATGAGCAGCAGCTATGTTTGGCGACATACGGACCTTTAGTGGAATTCCCGCGAGAGAGTAACGGTTGATGTGATTGGATGTTAATTACTTGACTAGGCTACCTGTATTTGACATTGTGTTGTTAATTCGCTGAACACTAGATGGTTTCATTTTATTTTTTGGCAGTGAAATGAGGCTATTCAGGCGAGAGAAGGAAGAAAAAAAAACACCCAAATGTATAGCCCGAACGGACTGTTTGAAAATTTGAAGAAAAGAAGTGTTTATACATTTAAAAAAAAATGTGAATCACCTTTTATTTGGCATACCCCCTGACGGCAGGGGTACCCCAGGTTGGGAATACCTCCTTTAGGGTCCTTCAGAAAGCTGATTGAGGACCATATTTGTCACGACTTCTGCCGAAGTCGTTGCCTCTCCTTGTTCGGGCGGTGCTCGGCGTTCGACGTCACCGGTCTTCTAGCCATCATTGATCCTTTTTTCATTTTCCATTGGTTTTGTCTTGTCTTCCCATACACCTGTTTTCAATCCCATTCATTACCTGTTGTGTATTTAACCCTCTGTTTCCCCTCATGTCTTTGTCAGAGATTGTTTTATTTGTCAGTGTAGTGTGATTGTTGTATAGGTGTGCGGCGGGTCCTCGTACCCATGTTTATGTACATTTAGTGTTATGGAGCATACTCCGTGGACTTTATTAAAAGACTCCATTTTACACTCCATTTGACTCTCCTGCGCCTGACTTCCCTGCCACCTATTACACCTACGCATGACAGAATCTCTGACCAATATATGAAGTCAGCAGGAGAGGACACTATGCCCATGGAGCTGGAGGAACGCGTTCAGGAACAAGCTAGGGAGCTTGACGTTATCAGCTCCTTCATGGATCACATTGTCATGAAAATGGATCGCTGGGAGAGACAGGGAGTTTCTCCAGCGCCACCACCACCACAACCGGAATCTCCCGTGAACGATTTTTCCTCTCCGGAATCGAGGATCCATTTATCCCTACCTACGGGATACAACGGAGATACTGCCGGCTGCCAGGGTTTCCTCCTTAAACTGAACTTGTATCTAGCCACGGCCTCCCCAGTACCATCTGACCGTGAGAAGAGTTACGCCCTCGTCTCATGCCTCACCGGGAAAGCCCTGGAATGGGCCAGCGCTGTGTGTAGTAGGGAGGATGCGGCGCTGGACCATTTTGAGGAGTTCACCCGCCAATTCCGGATAGTATTCGATCACCCACCTGAAGGCAAAGCAGCGGGTGAGCTTCTCTATCATCTGAGGCAGGAGACGAGGAGTGCACAGGATTTTGCTTTGGAGTTTAGGACCTTGGCCGCCGGCGCTGGATGGAGCGACAGGGCCCTGATCGACCATTACCGTTGTAGTCTACGCGAGGACGTCCGTCGGGAGCTGGCCTGTAGAGACACCACCCTCACCTTCGACCAGCTGGTGGACATGTCCATCAGGCTGGACAACATGCTGGCTACTCGTGGACGTCTAGATCGGGGTCTGGTTGTTCCATCCTCCCGCACCCTCTCTCCCGAACCTATGGAATTGGGAGGGATGGTGCGCAGGGAGACCGGAGGGGGTTCCCGCTCGAGCACCATTCAAGGTCGCAGAGAGCACACTGCTGGTCGGTGCCGGGTTGGTTCCTCTGGGAATAGAGAGGGCAGGCAGGGCATTCTGGCGTCACCCCAGGTGAGTAGGCACCATTCTCATCCAGAGCCCTCTGCTGCACTAATGTTTGTCTCTGTCTCTTTTCCTGATTTTTCACTGCATTCCCAGTATAAGGCGCTAGTAGATTCGGGTGCAGCTGGGAATTTCATTAATAAAAGTCTAGCTCATAGTTTAGGGATCCCTATTGTTCCTGTGGATATGCCTTTCCCTATTCATGCCTTAGATAGTCGACCATTAGGGTCAGGTTTTATCAGGGAGGTAACCGCACCTTTGTGTATGATAACGCAGGAGGGTCACAAGAAGATTAGTCTTTTCCTTATTGATTCTCCTGCGTATTCTGTGGTGCTAGGCCTACCCTGGTTAGTTTGTCATAACCCCACTGTTTCTTGGCCACAGAGGGCTCTCACAGGGTGGTCGCGAGAATGCTCAGGTAGGTGTTTAGGGGTTTCCGTTGGTGCTACTACGGTGGAAAGTCCAGACCAGGTCTCCACCGTGCGCATTCCCCCCGAATATGCCGATTTGGCTCTCGCCTTCTGTAAAAAGAAGGCGACTCAATTACCACCCCATCGATTGGGGGATTGTGCGATAGATCTCCTGGTAGACGCTGCATATCCCAAGAGTCACGTGTATCCCCTGTCGCAAGCGGAGACGGAGGCTATGGAGACATATATCTCTGAATCCCTGCATCAGGGGTTCATTCAGCCATCCATTTCACCCGTCTCTTCGAGTTTCTTTTTTGTGAAAAAAAAGGATGGCGGTTTACGCCCGTGCGTTGATTATCGAGGTCTTAATAAAATCACAGTGAAATATAGTTACCCGCTACCTCTGATCAATACGATTATTGAGTTAATGCACGGGGCACGTTTTTTCACAAAATTGGATCTCAGGAGTGCGTACAATCTGGTGCGTATTAAGAAGGGTGATGAGTGGAAGACGGCATTTAGCACCACCTCAGGTCATTATGAGTACCTGGTCATGCCATATGGGTTGATGAATGCTCCATCAGTTTTCCAATCATTTGTAGATGAGATCTTCAGGGACCTGCACGGGCAGGGTGTAGTGGTGTATATCGATGATATTCTGATATACTCTGCTACACGCGCCGAGCATGTGTCCCTGGTGCGCAGGGTGCTTGGTCGCCTGTTGGAGCATGATCTATATGTCAAGTCTGAGAAATGCTTGTTTTTCCAACAATCCATCTCCTTCCTAGGGCATCGGATTTCCACTTCAGGAGTCGAGATGGAGAGCGACCGCATTACAGCCGTGCGTAATTGGCCGACTCCAACCACGGTAAAGGAGTTGCAGCGTTTTTTGGGGTTTTCCAATTACTACCGGAGGTTTATCCGGGGTTTTGGTCAGGTGGCAGCTCCCATTACCTCACTGCTAAAGGGGGGCCCGGTGCGCTTGCAGTGGTCGGCTGAGGCGAACAGGGCTTTTGAGCACCTGAAGACTCTGTTTACTTCGGCGCCTGTGCTGGCTCATCCGGATCCCTCTTTGCCATTCATAGTGGAGGTGGACGCATCCGAAGCTGGGATAGGAGCAGTGCTCTCTCAGCGTTCGGGTACGCCACTGAAGCTTCGCCCCTGTGCTTTCTTTTCTAAGAAGCTCAGCCCGGCGGAGCGAAACTATGATGTGGGGAACCGGGAGCTGTTAGCTGTCGTAGAAGCTTTGAAGGTGTGGAGGCATTGGCTTGAGGGGGCTAAACACCCTTTTCTCATCTGGACTGACCACCGCAATCTGGAGTATATCCGGCAGGCAAAGAGATTGAATCCTCGCCAGGCAAGGTGGGCCATGTTTTTCACTCGTTTTGTGTTTACTCTTTCTTACAGACCAGGCTCCCAGAACGTTAAGGCAGACGCATTGTCTCGGCTGTATGACACAGAGGAGCGGTCCATGGATCCCACTCCCATACTCCCAGCTTCGTGTTTGGTGGCGCCAGTAGTGTGGGAGCTGGACGCGGACATTGAGCGGGCGTCACGTGCAGAGCCTTCTCCCCCTGAGTGTCCAGCTGGTCGTCTGTACGTTCCGTCTGCTGTCCGCGACCGATTGATATATTGGGCTCACACGTCACCCTCCTCTGGTCATCCTGGGATAGGTCGGACGATGCGCTGTCTTGACGGGAGATACTGGTGGCCCACTTTAGCTAAGGACGTGAGGATTTATGTTTCTTCCTGCTCGGTGTGCGCCCAGTGCAAGGCTCCTAGACACCTGCCCAGAGGTAAGCTACAACCTCTACCCGTTCCTCAACGGCCGTGGTCACACCTGTCGGTGGATTTTTTGACCGATCTTCCACCTTCACAGGGTTACACCACGATCCTGGTCGTTGTGGATCGGTTTTCTAAGTCCTGTCGTCTCCTCCCTTTGCCCGGTCTCCCTACGGCCTTACAAACTGCAGAGGCCCTGTTTACACACGTTTTCCGGCACTATGGGGTGCCTGAGGATATAGTGTCTGATCGGGGTCCCCAGTTCACATCTAGGGTCTGGAAGGCGTTCATGGAGCGTCTGGGGATCTCGGTTAGTCTTACCTCAGGTTTTCACCCCGAGAGTAATGGGCAGGTGGAGAGAGTTAACCAGGATGTGGGTAGGTTTCTGCGGTCTTATTGCCAGGATCGGCCGGGGGAGTGGGCGAAGTTCGTGCCCTGGGCAGAGATGGCTCAGAACTCGCTACGTCACTCCTCCACTAACCTTACTCCCTTTCAATGTGTATTAGGGTATCAGCCGGTTCTGGCTCCTTGGCATCAGAGCCAGACCGAGGCCCCTGCGGTGGACAATTGGTTTCGGCACGCTGAGGAGACCTGGGAGGCAGCCCACGTCCACCTTCAGCGTGCCATAAGGCGCCAGAAAATTGGCGCAGACCGTCGCCGCAGTGAGGCCCCAGTGTTCGCACCAGGGGACAGGGTCTGGCTCTCGACCCGAAACCTGCCCCTTCGCCTTCTCTGCCGGAAGCTGGGTCCGCGGTTTGTGGGGCCGTTTAAAGTCCTGAGGAGAGTGAACGAGGTATGTTATAGGTTACAACTACCCACTCATTACCGTATTAACCCCTCGTTCCATGTGTCTCTCCTCAGGCCGATGGTGGCTGGCCCGCTCCAGGAGGCTGAAGTGCGTAATGTTCCTCCGCCTCCTCTAGACATCGAGGGGGTTCCGGCGTACTCTGTTCGATCCATTTTGGATTCGAGACGTCGGGCGAGGGGCCTTCAGTACCTCGTGGACTGGGAGGGGTACGGGCCGGAGGAGAGATGCTGGGTTCCGGTGGAGGACGTGTTAGATCCTTCCATGTTATCAGAATTCCACCGTCTCCATCCGGATCGCCCTGCACCTCGCCTTCCGGGTCGTCCCCGAGGCCGGTGTCGACGCGCAGCTGGAGCCGCGCGTCAGGGGGGGGGTACTGTCACGACTTCTGCCGAAGTCGTTGCCTCTCCTTGTTCGGGCGGTGCTCGGCGTTCGACGTCATCGGTCTTCTAGCCATCATTGATCCTTTTTTCATTTTCCATTGGTTTTGTCTTGTCTTCCCATACACCTGTTTTCAATCCCATTCATTACCTGTTGTGTATTTAACCTTCTGTTTCCCTCTGTACATGTTTATGTACATTTAGTGTTATGGAGCATACTCCGTGGACTTTATTAAAAGACTCCATTTTACACTCCATTTGACTCTCCTGCGCCTGACTTCCCTGCCACCTATTACACCTACGCGTCGACACCGGCCTTGACAATATTACTGATGAATGTGTTTGTTTTTTATGACCCTGTTTTTCTTTCTACTTGCATTTTGGATTTATATTGACGTGTTTATTTTCTATAATTTAGGGCTCATCTATTAAGAAGGTGGTGCTGTATTGTAATGTTGGCTGTATCACCAGGTAAGGCCTTCAGGAAACATTTGTTTCTGTCAGGATAAATATCACAAAGTATGTGGTAGTAGTTATCAGACTGGTGCTGATCTTAAACTTATATTTCTGCCTGTCTCAGTATGACTCCCTGATAAAATAAAAGGTAAAATAAATAAATAATATCTTTAACCTGGTTTAAGGGGAGGTAATTTTCCTAAACAAGACTAGTCAACATTCATGCACTGTGATAAAAAAAGACCAGTAGAACAAAGTGCAAAGGTCAGTTGGAACACTATGAAATGCAGTGAAAGGGTCATATTGAGATGGCCCTATGATTTCTCCATTGAAGAGCAGGATCTGTCCCAAGGCAGATGCATTCTTTGCTCAGAAATTAGATGGTACAACTGGTACTCTCTGCTACTTGCTTAAAAGAATGACCCTTTGGTGACTCAACTGACTATCAAAATGGTACAGCCTTTGAAAGGACGACCTTACACCCAAGTCAATTAAAATGTTTTAGAGCTAAATCAAGTTTACACCGCAGAGTAATTTTGTTCTAGAGTTGGGGTTATGCACACGAGTTAGAGTATCTTGGGCCGATAAATAAAATGATGCATCCCTTTGATAATGTCTTATAACTAGCCCATTGTAGCGTATTCAATCCTCTTTAGAGCTATCATGAAGTGGGAACTGGGTAAATAGAGGGGTAGCTGGGTTCCAGAAGGGTTCCAGCATTCATCTCACTTTCCAGTAGTGCCGAAGGTCAGAATTGTTTCCCTTAGAAAAAAATAAAAAAATCCTCTGTACATTATCTCACTGAGAGAAATTAAGTTTGAAGTCCAATAAATCTCACAAACGAAGCTTTCGGATCATCTCTGCCGATAAGAGAGACCTCCAATTATCATAGCAAAAGGATCTCACACAAAGGAATTGCAGAAGCTCTTGAGACGTTCACAGAGGGAATCTTTTGTTTATTGTCTATTCCATTTTCTTTGGCAATGTAAACATATATTTCCCATGCCAATAAAGTCCACGGAATTGAATTGAGAGTTGTGGGCAGTCTTACCTCGATTGATTCTAAAGTAACACATTGTGGTCCTGGAGTTTCAGTGATATAGTGCAGAGTTCAGTTCCAACCAGGCGACCACTCCTGACTGCTAATCACCACACTAATTTAACTAATTGACCTATCACACCAACTTAACATATTTATCTATCTCAATGATTAGTTGAATTCCACCTATATGGTCTCTCAGGTTCTAAGGCAAAATGGGTAATGTCGTGTTCATCAGGGCACAACACAATGGAAAATAGAAATTACTGTTTTTTAGTGGACATGTTCAGATAGTGACTTCCCGTTTCACTCTGTTTTGGACCGTTTTCTTCCTTTTTGTGCCTACTGAACACAACACAACCCTGTACTTGGGGCTCTCCAAAGACCAGGGTGGCCTTCCCCTGTATTAGAGGACCGGCTTGTCCAAAGCAATGTATAACAGCCTAAGAGCGCTGATGATTTGATTGAATGGATAGTGTGATGGACATCTTTATTGCACTATTTCTTGATTGGTATAGCACGTTATAGTACTTTCAGTTGATCTGTACAACGTCAGCTAGCCTGCTTCCTTCCAAAACCAGAATTTCCAGAATGTACTGTCATTTTATGGTGATAGACACAGAACGTAGAATGTTAATAATTAATACGTAGAATGTTAATAATTAATAATTGGTTAAAGTAAACCAACGGCAGGTCCCTCCCTAGTTCAGGAGGAGAGATCCCTAACATTCAGAAGTTTAACAACCGGAAGGACGGGTGGAAGCATAACATTTAGGATCCATGAATTTCTATAAGGTACACTTACAAAACTTTAATAATTTTACTTAAGTTGGAAATACAGACAGTTATGCAAATAGTTTCTCAGCTGTGAAAATGTATTTGGGATTTTTTAAATTGCTGTTGTATAATCATATTTGTAGCAAGAAGCAACAAACCATATAAATCACTGTAACTCAATTCACCTTCGTACTTTAACTCTCATTCTGTTATCAGTCTTTCCCCTCCCTCCCCTCCCTCCCTCTCTCCCTCTAGCCTTCAGCCTCAGGGACCCAGGAAATTAATTAAACGACGGAAAATGACAGGCTCTCTTTCTCCCAACTCGCCCCAGCAACTGTCCTTTTCCCTCAGGCCCCAGGGACGACACATTGATTTCCCCGCTGTCTAATTTTCTCAAGCCATGTCTTCCAGGGGAAGTTTTTTGTAGCTTGAGGGGGTGGGATAGAGAGAGAGGGAAGAGTGAGAGGGCGGATAGGAGGGAACACACAAACAGTCGCTGTCAGTGAAGGCCCTTCAATAACCCACAGCTCCGTTCCCTAGGCATACCCTCCCTTTTTTTAAATGTTTTTTTCCCTGGCTCATGGAGGAAGGTCACCCAACAAAGGAAGGACTCCTGTAGTGGCCGCAATTAAGATTCCGTATTGCTGCGTTGCTTGCTTGTAATAGGCTGCAGTATAGGAGGGACTTCATGTGGGTTTGTCTGATGCGCAAACAACAACAAAAATATTCAGTTGATCAGAATAGTGATTAACTGTTAATAATTGTGAAGTAAATATATTGGTACTGTGTTTTTAATTTACGGTAAAGAGTCCTTACACATATTTATACTGGGGATATTTCAATTTCTCGACTCAGAGCTCAAACAATATATATATACATATTTTTTTTTTTATAAAAAAAACATCCATCCTGCCTTGCCTGCTGTTCTTCTAGCTTTAGAGAAATACGTAAATATACAAATACATCACAGTGACTAGTCTGTTTGAGGGACCAAGCCACCATTAAATACGTCAAGGATTTTGTCAGGCATTGATGGAGAGGATAATAGTTATTCTTTTTTTCAAACCTTAAGTGTGCTGCCCTTTACAGCCAGAATTGCAAAAGTACTGATTAAAAGCAGGTTAGTGTTTTTTTGTCAGGAATCCCGTTCTGGAGGCAGCTCTGCAGAGTGGTCACTAGCTGGCACAGCCACAAAGTCATACAATCTGATTTTAAACCTATCCTTAACCTTTAAAAAAAATATATATTTAACTAGGCAAGTCAGTAAAGAACAAATTCTTATTTACAATGATGGCCTACCCCAGCCAAAACCGGCCGACGCTGGGCCAATTGTGCGCCGCCCTATGGGACAGCTGGATGTGATACAGCCTGGATTCAAACAAGGGACTGTAATGACACCTCTTGCACTGAGATGCAGTGCCTTAGACCGCTGTGCCACTCGGGAACCTTAACCACACTGCTAATCCTAATGTCTAACCATAAACTTACATGAATAACAATGTCTGTGACAAATGACATTGTTCCAGTATGAAAGATGATGCCTTGGGATTCATGGCATTGACAGGTGTGTCAAGAAGTTCAGGTCGGGGCCTCCAAGTGGTGCAGCGTCACGACAGATCCAGGTTAGATCCCGGGCTGTGTAGCAGACGGCCGTGACCAGGAGACCCATGGGGCGGTGCACAATTGACCCAGTGTTGTCTGGGTTAGGGGAGAGTTTGTCCCGGGCCGGGATGTCTTTGTCCCATCGCGCTCTAGCGACTCCTTGTGCCGGCTGACTTCTATCGCCAGCTGTACGGTGTTTCCTACGACACATTGGCGCAGCTGGCTTCCGGGTAAAGCAAGCATTGTGTCAAGAAGCAGTGCGGCTTGGAGGGGTCGTGTTTTGGATGACGTACGGCTCTTGACCTTCGCCTCTCCTTTTCAACAGGACAATGACCCAGCACACCAGGCTGTGTAAAATATATTTTGATTTGTTTAACACTTTTTTGGTTACTACATGATTCCATAGGTGTTATTTCATAGTGTTGATGTCTTCACTATTATTTTATAATGTGGAAAATAGTAAAAATAAAGAAAAACCCTTAAATGAGTAGGTGTGTCCAAACTTTTGACTGGTACTGTAAGTATTCACACTTCCCTGAGTCAATACTTTGTAGAAGCATCTTTGGCAGCGATTACAGCTGTGAATCTTCCTGGGCAAGTCTAAGAGCTTTCCACAATCCTGGATTTCATCCTTTTCAAAAATATTCAAGCTCTGTCATACTGGATCATGATCATTGCTAGACAACTATTTTCAGGTCTTGCCATAGATTTTCAGGTAGATTTCAGTGAAAACTACCTCGGCCACTCAAGAATGTTCTCTGTGTTCTTGGTAAGTAACTCCAGTGTATATTTGACCTTGTGTTTCAGGTTATTTTCCTGCTGAAAGGTGAATTAATCTCCCAGTGTCTGTTAGAAAGCAGACTGAACCAGGTTTTCCTCTAAGATATTGTCTGTGCTTAGCTCCATTCCGTTTATTTTTTATCCTGAAAAACTCCCCAGTCCTTAACGATTACAAGCATACTCATAACATGATGCAGTCATCAGAATGCTTGAATGTACTCAGTAATATGTAATATTTGTTTTGCCCCAAACATAACGTTTTGTATTCAGGACAAAAAGTTAACGGCTTTGCCATATTTTTTGCAGTATTACTTTAGTGCCTTGTTGCAAACAGGATACATGTATTTGAATATCTTTCACTCTGTCAATTAGGTTAGTATTGTGGAGTAACTACAATGATGTTGATTCATCCTCAGTTTTCTCCTATAATAGCCATTAAACTCGAACTGTTTTAAAGTCGCAATTGTCCTCATGGTGAAATCCCTGAGCAGTTTCCTTCCTCTGCGGCAACTGAGTTAGGAACGACGCCTGTATCTTTATAATGACTAGGTGTACTGATACACTTTCCAAAGTGTAATTAATAACTTCACCATGCTCAAAGGGATACTCAATGTCTGCTTTTTAAATTTTTTATCATCTACGAATAGGTGCCCTTCTTTGCGAGGTGAAAAAAACCTCCCTGGTATTTGTGGTTGAGTCTGTGTTTGAAATGTACTGCTCGACTGAGGGTCCTTGCATGTGTGGGTACAGATATATTAATTGGCACCTACTACCATACCTGGCACCTACTATCATACCCCTTTCAAAGGCAGTGATGTAAAATATTTAAGTAAAAATACTTTAAAGTACTACGTAAGTTGTTTTTTGGAGTATTTGTACATTGCTTTACTATTTATATTTTTTACAACTTTTACTTTTATTTCATTACATTCCTAAAGAAAATAATGTACTTTCTACTCCATACATTGGAACATCCCTGGTCATCCTACTGCCTCTGATCTGGTAGACTCACTAAACACACATGCTTTGCGTGTAATTTATGTGGAGTGTTTCACTGGCAGTCTGTAAATATAGAAAAAAAACAAGAAGATAGTCACTTTTAATTGAGTCATTTTCTATTAAGATATCTTTACTTTTATTGAAGTATGACAATTACATACTTTTTCCAATACTGTTCAAAGGCACTTCCATATTTTGTCTTGCCCATTCACCCTCTGAATGGCACACATACACAACCCATGATCTCAATTGTTTTAAGGCTTAAAAATCCTTCTTTAATTAACCTGTCTCCTCCCCTTAATCTACACTGATTGAAGTGGATTTAACAAATGACATCAATAAGGGGTCATTGCTTTCTCCTGGATTCACCAGGTCAGTCCAGGTCATGGAAAGAGCAGGTGTTCATAATGATTTGTACACTCAGTGTATATAAGAAACATGTCCAGGTTGATATTGTATGACAATATCTTGTTCCCCATGATAGATTAAATCACATTACTATGGTGCGGACTAGATTCCTGCCCAGGTCAATGGATTTTTCCACTGATGGATGATTAAGGGGCTTGGGTTCAGGGGTGCCCTAAAAACAAATCACGACAACTCTTACTTAATCCATCACGTGAGGGGTGTAATCACTTGTTGATGGGTGCGTCTATACAGGGAGATGGGGGGTAGGGCGAGGCTGATGAAGATCAAGGGAGTAGTGGAGGAGAGGAATAGGAGGAAGGTAAATCACTGCCTCTGCTTCAACAATTTAGACCAGCCGTCAGCCAGTGAGAGATTAATGGAGAATGGAACCCTATTGGTTTTCCCTGGAAATGTTCTCCTCTGGCCTGAGTGATTCAACTCCTGATATCCTCACTCTATCTCCAGTTTTTCCCCTTCGGCCCAACCCACTGGGCACAGGCGTTAGTTTACTTTCGAGTTTTGATTTACATTTGGTTGAGTTTGCAATAACGTGAATTCAACAAAACATTTTTCCATATCATTGGATTTGGGTTAAAAGTATAAATATGAAATGCCCTTACGTTGCCCATTGGCACAGACATCAATTCAACATCTATTCCACGTTGGTTCAATGTAATTTAATTGAAATGACGTGGATACAACGTTTATTCAACCAGTCTGTGTGCTGTGGGTAATGACTTTTTGCAAATCCAATCAGTTTTCCATGTTGATTCAACATCACATATATTTGTTCTGTTGAAATGAAAACTTGTGTACTAAACTTAAGTATAGTGGTTCAAGGGATACTTCAGGATTTTTGGCAATCAGTTCATGTTCATTGGGTTCGTGATGAAAAAGGATGGCTCCTGGGAGGAGTACGTTGAAGAGCTCCAATGATTTTTCGTTGCTAATGACGTTGATAAGGCCGTAAAGAAATGCACTGTGTGGCTGAGTTTGTGCAGGGGGGGGTGACATATTCTACATGACATTCTCTGCTTGTCTCCGACCCTGCTTTCTGCAAAGGGTTATGATGAAACAGTGGCATGTGAAGTGAACAACTCCTACAGAAATTGTGCAGAGATTTAATTTTCATAACTGTAAACACTAGGCAAATCAAAATGTCTCCAGTTTCATTGCGTAGGTCTGCGTAGGTTTTCGGTGCACTGTAATTTTGGAGATCAGCTGGAGCCGACATTGCGTGACAGAATTGTTTGCGGGGTATCAGATGAGTCTCTCCAATGGCACCTATTGACTAAAACCCAAATCCTTGGCGGCTTAGACTGCTGCAATTAATGCTGACTGCTTTACACTGTGAGATCAGATTCTCCGACTGTGTCTGACATTCATCTCACTGCACGTACGGGGGGGGGGGGGCTGTTTCAGATGTGTGTGTGTGTGGGGGGCTGTTTCAGGTGTGGGGGGGGGGTTCCCATAATTCCAACAGCTGTAGGTTTAGTGCTGCAACCTGTCACTATCGTAAACACAGGGGACGTACAGCTCGAGTCTGTTTGAAAAAGTCCCAGTCTCTGGCAGCTGACCCATGCCCACTAGGGCCACACAGCAGACACATTTGACAAACTGTGAACCCTGAGGAGTAGGTGGTCTATAGTACTCATGGAGGGCCACAGCCCGACAGGAATGTCCACAGTGCTGCAAAATGGCCAAAAGCATGTCATGGAAATATATACAGTAAATGCCATTTAGCAGACAACTTTATCCAGTGACTTACAGTCAATACAATTTCACTTATAGGTGGCCTGGGAACCAAACCCATAACCCTGGCATTGCAAGCATCATGTTCTATCAACAGAGCCATACAGAACCGGAAGCTGACTCAGGCTCTGGATGTTTCACTGATTAGCGAGGAAACCTTCCATGTGTTTTGTACACAGAGCTCTTACAAGGTAATGTCATTTTAAGGCAATGCTCCCAGGCCCAATTAGAGTTCCGGGTTAGATGTTGTGGACGTAAAAGCTATCGAACGGACCATAGCAGGCTACCCCTGATCCTCATTCAGGCCAATGGAGCCAGATAACTGGGCTGCGATTGGTTTGTGCCTTTGGCCATCGAGGTCACGGGGGTTTATCACATTCAAAACTCTCTGGATTTGATTATCAAGCAGCATGAAGAAGCTTTCCAGAGCCTTGGGCTTTACAGAGGGGCCCCTTTTGTCCATAGCCATCAACCCTAAGTAGCCCCCTGAGTCCTTAAAGGTCACGCAGTACCCTTCACTCTCCGGCTGAAGGTAGATGAGTCTCTGGATAAACTGCTGATTCAGGGGTTTTCAAACCAGTGAAGCACTCTAAGTGGGTTACATCCATTGTAGATGGGCTGCTAAACCCCTGTTACTGGTCTGTGATGCGTTTCCGTATGGTCTCTGTGCCTTGTTGAGTCATGTGGAATATAATGGTTGGGAGGCACCTGGGTGCTTCGCATCTAGGACCCTAACTGCCAATGAACAGAACGGTGGTGGTGCCTGATGCCCCCTCCATGCTTCTAGGATAGCCGCACTGACCTTGAAGGATCCTGTATGGATGGGCCTCCGGGAGGTTCCTAGCAGACAGTTTGGGCCCTACTGGTCTCGTCAGAGGAACTTTGTGTTGAGGGGCAGCCAAGTGGTGGTTCCTGGCCTGGCGAGGGAGGGGGTCATTTCCATGCTGCATGATATCAAATCAAATTTTATTTGTCACATACACATGGTTAGCAGATGTTAATGCGAGTGTAGCGAAATGCTTGTGCTTCTAGTTCCGACAATGCAGTAATAACAAGTAATCTAACTAACAATTCCAAAACTACTGTCTTGTACACAGTGTAAGGGGATAAAGAATATGTACATAAGGATATATGAATGAGTGATGGTACAGAGCAGCATAGGCAAGATACAGTAGATGGTATCGAGTACAGTATGTACAAATGAGATGAGTATGTAAACAAAGTGGCATAGTTTAAAGTGGCTAGTGATACATGTATTACATAAGGATACAGTCGATGATATAGAGTACAGTATATACGTATGCATATGAGATGAATAATGTAGGGTAAGTAACATTATATAAGGTAGCATTGTTTAAAGTGGCTAGTGATATGCATCCTGGAATAGTGAGGATGAAGGCACTGGCACAGAGCTATGTTTTTTATTTTTTATTTTTTTTCACCTTTATTTAACCAGGTAGGCAAGTTGAGAACAAGTTCTCATTTACAATTGCGACCTGGCCAATATAAAGCAAAGCAGTTCGACTCACATACAACAACACAGAGTTACACATGGAGTAAAACAAGCATAGAGTCAATGATACAGTAGAAAAATAAGTCTATATACAATGTGAGCAAATGAGGTGAGATAAGGGAGGTAAAGGCAAAAAAAAGGCCATGGTGGCGAAGTAAATACATTATAGCAAGTAAAACACTGGAATGGTAGATTTGCAGTGGAAGAATGTGAAAAGTAGAGATATAAATAATGGGGTGCAAAGGAGCAAAATAAATAAATACAGTAGGGGGAGAGGTAGTTGTTTGGGCTAAATTATAGATGGGCTATGTACAGGTGCAGTAATCTGTGAGCTGCTCTGACAGCTGGTGCTTAAAGCTAGTGAGGGAGATAAGTGTTTCCAGTTTCAGAGATTTTTGTAGTTCGTTCCAGTCATTAGCAGCAGAGAACTGGAAGGAGAGGCGGCCAAAGAAAGAATTGGTTTTGGAGGTGACCAGAGAGATATACCTGCTGGAGTGTGGTGTGTTGTGGCCTATGTGTGGTGGCCTGGGATGGACATGGAAGTTAAGGCGGTGGTGCGCAACTGCGCAACGGAGTGTTTTGGATATAGTGGTAGTGGGCACCCATTGGTGTTAAAGTTCACAGTCACCTGCAGACACGTCGTTCATGTCCATTGCCTGCACCATGGAGTAAATAGCCTAAACTTACCGTTGTGCCTCCTCGTTGTTGGATTTCTACTTTCACCATGTCACAGACCTAATTGAAAGTGACCAGTGGAAAGTGATCCAACCTCTAATACCTTCACTGTATCCAACTGCTGATATCTTCACTCTATCCAACTGCTGATATCTTCACTCTATCCAACTGCTGATATCTCCACTGTATCCAACTGCGGATATCTTCACTCTATCCAACTGCTGATATCTCCACTGTATCCAACTGCTGATATCTCCACTGTATCCAACTGCTGATATCTCCACTGTATCCAACTGCTGATATCTTCACTCTATCCAACTGCTGATATCTTCACTCTATCCAACTGCTGATTTCTTCACTGTATCCAACTGCTGATATCTCCACTGTATCAAACTTCTGATATCTCTATTGTATCCAACTGCTGATATCTCCACTGTATCCAACTGCTGATATCTTCACTGTATCACTCTCCAACTCATGATATTCTCACTCGTTCCAGTTTTTCCCACTCCTACGAGGCCCCGGAATGATTTAAGATCTTTCCATCGTTCCATTCCACTTGCTGGGCCTGGGAGCGGTGGTGCTTAGTGACAAATGTGGGAGGAAAGAGGAAAGGAAGAGGGGGAATGACGACCATGGAGGAGAGAGAGCGTCTTGATGAAACCTTAGTGTCAGGGTCGTGGTCAAGGGGCACAAGGGAGAATACGCTGAAATTAGTTATCGTAAATGTCACTGGCAAAATCCAAAGGGACTTTTTGAAGGAGAGATATCTGTGACTAAAATGAGCGAACTGGGGCGAAAGGGGGTTTCGTTTATCCCTGCAATAGGAATCCAATTTCAGTTGGGGAAACGCATGAAGGGTGGTTAGAAAATATTGTGGTAACAAAATGAACAAGAGACCATTTGAAAAACTCAAAGTATATACGTTTTTTACTGATTTAATCTTTATTTATCCAGGTTAGTCTTATTGAGTTAAAATCTATTTTTCAAGAGAGCCCTGGTCCAACCAAGAGGCAATTTTTTTTTCAGGCGTAACAACTTAGACAGATACGCTCCATAAACTAATTATATACGTAGACACACATACATTACAGTTACAGTGCATTCAGAAAGTATTCAGACCCCTTGACTTCATCCACATTTTTACATTACAGCCTTATTCTAAAAATAGATTTTTTTAAAATGTCCTCATCAAATCTACACACAATACCCCATAATGACAAAGTGAAAATGTTTGCAAATGTTTGTATAAGGTCCCACAGTTGACAGTGTATGTCAGAGCAAAAACTAAGCCATGAGGTTGAAGCAATTGTCCGTAGAGCTGCGAGACAGGGCTGAGTCGAGAGACAGATCTGGAGAAGGGTACTAAAACATTTCTGCAGCATTGAAGTTTCCCAAGGACACAGTGGCCTCCGTCATTCTTAAATGAAAGAAGTTTAGAAGCACCAAGACTCTTCCTAGAGCTGACCACCCGGCCAAACTGAGCAAACAAGGGGGAGAAGGGCGTTGGTCAGGGAGGTGAAAAAGAAACCGATGGTCACTCTGATAGAGCTGTAGAGTTCCTCTGTGGAGATGGAAGCACCTTCCAGAAGGACAACCATCCCTGCAGCACTCCACCAATCAGGCCTTTATGGTAGAGTGGCCAGACGGAAGTGACTTCTCAGTAAAAGGCACAACACAGCCTGCTTGGAAGGCCAAAAGGCGCCTAAAGACTCTCAGACCATGAGAAACAAGATTCTCTGGTCTGATGAAACCAAGATTGGACTCTTTGACCTGAATGCCAAGTGCCACATCTTGAGGAAACCTGGCACCATCCCTATGGTGAGGCATGGTGGTGGCAGCATCAGGCTGTGGGGATGTTTTTCAGTGACAAGGACTGGGAGACTAGTCAGGATCGAGGCAAAGATGAACGGAGCAAAGTACAGAGAGATCATTGATGAAAAACTGCTCCATAGTGCTCAGGACCTCAGAATGGGGTAAAGGTTCACCTTCCAACAGGACAACGACACTAAGCACACATCCAAGACAATGCAGGCGTGGCTTCGGGACAAGTCTCTGAATGTCCTTGAGTGGCCCAGACAGATTTTGGACTTGAAACAGATCAAACATATCTGGAAAGACCTGAAAATATCTGTGCAGCAACGCTCCCCATCCAACCTGACAGAGCTTGAAAGCATCTGCAAAGAAGAATGAGAGAAACAACCCAATTACAGGTTTGCCAAGCTTGTAGTGTCATACCAAAGAAGACTCGAAGCTGTAATCGCTGTAATCGCAAAGTATCTTCAAAAAGTACTTAGTAAAGGGTCTGAATACTTATTTAATTGTGATATGTTTTTATTTGGAATACATTTGAAAACATTTATAAAAAATGTTTTTTTCATTGTCATTATGGGGTATTGTGTATAGATTGAACTATTTAATCCATTTTAGAATAAGGCTGTAACGTAACAAAATGTGGAAAAAGTCAACGGTCTGAATACTTTCTGAATGCACTGTTTACATATAGAAACATAGAAACAATGTAGATAAAATTAATCATTTGGATTAATTGGTCATTTGCCTCTGTCATTTTGGTTGGTATGAGTTGACATTTTTTTTGTTTTATATAACTTTTGTTTAAAATAATTGATGGAACCCTTTATAACACTTGAGTGGAAAATCTGACACAAATTGCACTGTTAATTTTTAGACAAAGAAGGGGACAATGATTGAGCAATTGTGGAGTGTTGAGCCCAAGAAGATTATCCTACTGTACTGATTGACAATATAGTCAGTTGCTATGACAGAAGAAAAGTGGAAATGGAATAGACAAGGATTTTGGAAAGCATGTCCATTGTTGGCAGGCTAAACAATGAAAATCAAGCGAACGATTAATGACCTCTTTGTTGACCTTTTGACCTGAACGATACTTTCTGTGGGCGGCTAAAAAGTGCCGGTATTTCACTACGGTAATTTTACGATTGACATAGATAAAACAGGAAGTTTTGTAGTCCCAGCCTTGGAGAGCTGCAGTGTCTGCAGGCATTTGTCCCGTCCAGACAGCGAAGCCTGAATCTGTAGCAGAGCTCCTAACCTCCTCCGTGAATGGGATAGAAACTAAATTGGCTCGATGAAGACAACAATCAGTTAAATGTGATATGTGCTGCCTCCCAAACAGTGCAGTGGTCTAAAGCACTAGCAGCGCCACTATAGATTCTTGGTCCAGGCTCCATTGCAACTGGCCGCGATAGGGAGACCCATGCACAATTGGCCCAGCTCACGCTGACGCGGTCACCAGGTGTATGGTGTTTCCTGCAACACACTGAAGCGGCTGGCTTGCGGGTTAAGTGGGCATTGTGTAACGAAGCAGTTGGTTGGGTTGTGGTACTTTTTCTGGTAGCAAAACGTAAATCCAGTTCTTTCACACTGGCATTGAACTGTTAAGAAGTGTTTTGAGTTATGAAAGAGGAAATATCCACATTGTCCCCACGTTGTTTCTTAACACCATTGCATCCAGGCTGTATCACATCCAGCCTTGTTTGAGAGTCACATAGGGCGGCGCACTATTGGCCCAGCGTCGTCGGGGTTTGAACAGAGTAGGCCGTCATTGTAAATAAGAATTTGTCCTTAACTGACTTACCTAGTTAAATAAAGGTTACATAAAATAAAAATAGAAAAAAAAACGTACAAAACATACATTACTTTGTTGAACTCTCATAAACTTAATCATTGAATTTCATGATGCATTAAATTGTTTTGTTTCTAATTGTTTGCTTTTGTGAAGATTCACAATTTTGTGTGAAGTGAATTTAATAGTATGACAACTGGAATAATTTGAGTCGAGGTTTCTGTCTATAAGGTGAATCGAACAGTGCATTTAATAATAAACTTATACACTGCCTTAAAAATGGTGCATTGTCAATATCCAACCAGTGAGAGTTTGAGGAAAGTACACTTATGAATATTTAGAATGAAAATGATGTACCGTGAACATTGAGAGAATAGATGTTTACGACCAAATGCTGCTAAAATCATCAATGCCCTCCCTTGTTTCAGCTAAAGTAGTTTTGCAATGCAGATGTCCATATACCATCTACCTGCCTGTGCTTTACGAGTCAAATTAGTGAAGATAGTTGTGATCAAGAAGCGAATGTCAGCACGCTTACTAATGTCCTGCTAGATTTTAGATTATGTAACCATTTTAACCTTCAACTTGATCTCACAACCAATCAAGCACTCTAATTTTCTGAAATTCAGCAGCCTTAGAAATGCTCACATCTAACAGTTACATGCATCTAAGACAAATGTACATGGAATTTACATACATGTAAAACTCATTCTAAAATAACTTTTTAATATTTTCAAATATCCATAATAAATCCAACAGTAAATATTGACATATTAAGCTTGGGGCATGACCTCTTCAGGCAAAACCTAACACTGTTTGCTAGCTCTCAGTTCAACCAAGGTGCGTGACATGAGTAACAAACTGGACCTACAGAGGGTGGTCAGCCACTCTAAGGAAATTGGAATTTTAATAAAATGTATAGTTTTAAATAATACAAAATATACCTTTTTATTGAACTTATCTTCAAGTGTTGCCAAATATCTTCTGTAATGTCCCACCTTTCTAGCCTATGTCCACCCTCTAGTGCAAGTGTCCTCCTACTCTCATTCTCTTGACCGAGACGCACAGCTCATTTCACCACCAGACAGACTCCAACCCAAAGAACTGTAGCTATTTAATCCCTCTCTTCCCTCTGTATCAATCATTACCTGAAAGTGTGATACCACTGAAAAGCTCATTGCTATCTGAAAAAAACTATCATGCTACAACAAAAAACAAAAACAAAAAAATATATATATATATGTTTCTCTGACAAACACTTTAGAATTACAGTTTTAATTTGTCCCTCCCTCAGATTTAGAGTTTAATGCAGGCCTGGGAAACTCCTCGGGGGCCTGATTGGTGGTCACACTTTTGCCCCAGCCCCAGTTAACACACCTGACTCCAATAATCAACTGATCATGATCTTCAGTTTAGAATGCAATTAGTTTAAATCAGGTGTGTTCGCTAGGGATGGGGAGGAAAGTGTAACACCAATCCGAGGACTGGAATTGCCCAGGCCTGGTTTAGAGAGAGGGACTTGTCATATTAGATGGGGCAAATAACATGTCCGTGCATAATCATCTCCCTTTTCTGTCTATTATTCGTCTAATTCCCATCAACCACTGTATTATGTAATTCAATTGTATAATCAACCCACTCTGCACTGTGGAACATTACAGAGACAAAGTGTGACCTTAATATAAATCACTCTGTCACAATGACTGGCCGCCTTGTATGATTTTACGAGCTTTTGAGTCACCGTGGCTTCAGTCTTCCAACCGTGACCTAGTGCGCGTCCTTTATAATGCACTACTTTTGAGCAGAAGATAATAGAGTGCCATTTGCGACACAGACTTTTGTCTTCTGTGGTGATAAGGCAGACCCGCAGTGTGTAGAAGTGTTAACGTGTAGGAATAGGCTACGTGATCATGTCAGTCATAAGGCGCTTCATCTGTGTTGTTGAATTGGATGACACTTTCCTTAATGGATAATACATTCTTTAGTGTCCACTATTTCGGGATCTTTGAGGAACTTGTCTCTTTTTTTTCACACTTTTTCACAGATTACTGATTACATACACTCCCCTCTTAGATTTGAATATAGAATGTCACCTTACATTTTTTTGTGTATTTTCATACATATCATTACCGTTTCGAAATAAAAACACTTTTTGCATCTAGTCCCCTCATTTGAAGAAGTCAGAAGTAGTCAAGACGTTTTCACTAGGTTTACTTTAGTATATCAAAGTAATTGTTATTAAGTGTAATTGGTCCGATAATTGGTCACAAGCAATGACTACATACAGCTTGTGACTCTACAAACTTGTTAGATGCATTTGTGGTTTGTTTTGACTGTGTTTTAGACTATGTCTAGCCTGTTTTCACAAAGCGTCTCAGAGGAGGAGTGCTGATCTAGGATCAGGTCTCCCCGTGTCCATATAATCATATTTACTATGATCTAAAAGGCTAAACTGATCCTAGATCAGCACTTCAGAGTTAATTCACCTGGAATTCTAATCCTGACCCTGTAAAGCTTTCTAGTCATGGATTTCACAGCCTGTCACTCCAATGTTATGCTTGTTATGATAACCGACTGATGCCAGAACGTGTCTTGGAACTAGAATGGCATTTCTAAAGTAAATCATCCTTTTGTCATTATTATGACGTCGTCAGGTTTAGTTTAGATGGCTATGTTACCATTATCTATCACCTATCGTCATCAAAAGCCTAAACTCAGCTAAACTCTGGTGCTCTTCATGCAATCTGACGTAGCTAGCTAACGCTACGCTAAAGAAAGGCGGGAAAACATTCAACTGCCTATACAAAATTGGAGGTATGGCTGTCGTCTGCAGTGCTGTCAACACAACAGCAGTAGTTATATGAGTGGGTCACACAAAATCCCAAGTGTTTGAGTCCCTCTCGACAACAACTAGGCCGTCATTGTAAATGAGAATTTGTTCTTAATTAACTGACTTGCCTAGTTAAATATTAAATTAAATAAAATATTTAAAAAATCATGGACTGATACAAAACTAGAAGAAACAGTTTGTCTGTCTGTTTGTACAGGATATTTCCCAGTGCATTTGAAAAATGAAGAAGAATGATATATATGAAAACCAGCCAAAATTAATTGATTGAAAGCAAGGATATTGTGGAACTAGGCTTATCTATTTTTAATTTTCTCATTATCATCCTCAGTGGGGAGCCCTCATCACCAGTACCAATTTAGGAAGTCGTGAAAAGGGGGAGAGGAAGCTTACATCTGCTCCAGACTCCAGTGGTAATTGGCTCCAGGGTTTTGAAATGTTTTCTAGCAGAGCAGGGCTGTTTATAAATTTTTGTTCTGAGCCCAAGTCTGCAATGTTGCTTAACAAAAAGGCTGTATAGCCTACTGGGGGCTATATTCTATCAGATCTACTGGGGTCTAGATTATATCAGATCTACTGGGGGCTAGATTATATTAGATCTACTGAGGGCTAGATTCTATTAGATCTACTGGGGGCTAGATTATATTAGATCTACTGGGGGCTAGATTCTATCAGATCTACTTGGGGCTAGATTATATTAGATCTACTGGGGGCTAGATTATATTAGATCTACTGGGGGCTGGATTCTATTAGATCTACTGGGGGCTAGATTATATTAGATCTACTGGGGGCTAAATTATATTAGATCTACTGGGGGCTAGATTATATTAGATCCACTGAGAGCTAGATTATATTAGATCTAATGGGGGCTAGATTATATTAGATCTACTGGGGGCTAGATTCGATTAGATCTACTGGGGGTTCAATTCTATCAGATCTACTGGGGGCTAGATTCTATTAGATCTACTGGGGGGTTCAATTCTATCAGATCTACTAGCCAACACTCACATAGCGGTTGATTTGGCAGTGTTGAGCCGGAACTGTGTTAGAGCTGTCAGATCCACCAGTGGCTCTCGGCATTGTACATTTACATTTTAGTCATTTAGCAAACGCTCTTAAGAGGACATTGCTAAGCGGACATAGCCATTGGCTGCATGGAGTCGCATTAGCAGGAATCCCATATAGCCTTGTTAACAAGTTCGAACACTGGAATGTGAGATTATCAACACCTCGATTAGGCTGATAGAAATACTCATTATTTTGTTGAATGATTTTCCAATTGGCTGTCATTATGTCTATATAGCCTTCACTTTCTTATTCTGAACTTCTAATGGGAGTGGGACGGGTGTGGCTTTGTGGCGTATCGTGCGATTTTGCTGTGACATTTATCATCCATTTCTTGCTGCTCACTACACACTCTTTATTATAAACATAATACAATTTCACAAATACAATAGTTATTTTGTATTCTATTTGTCAATAAATAATCACATATATTTCTTGTAATATGTCACGCCCTGATCTGTTTCACCTGTTCTTGTGATTGGCTCCACCCCCTCCGGGTGTCGCTTATTTTCCCCAGTGTATTTACCCCTGTGTTTCCTGTCTCTGTGCCAGTTCATCTTGTATGTCAGTCAAGTCAACCAGCGTGTTTTTCCCGTACTCCTTTTGCTATTCTCTTTTTGATACTCTTCCCGGTCTTGACCCCTGCCTGACTCTGGACTACTTCCCCACCTGCCTGATCATCCTGCCTGATCATCCTGCCTGTCCTGACCTTGATTCTGCCTGTCATTCGGTACCGTTTGGACTCTGAACTGGTTTTGACCCTTTTGCCTGTTCACAACCATTCTCCTGCCTTACCCTACTGGATTAATAAACATTGTAAGACTCCCACCATCTGCCTCCTGTGTCTGCATCTGGGTCTCGCCTTGTGTCATGATATAATACATAATTGTATTTTTACAATGCCCAAACAATGAGCTTATTAATTAAATATAACCATAACAATGATCCCAATAACCATGGCTATTTGCTTGTGTTCAGACTACCCCTTAGAGGTGAAATTTGATTTCGTGCACCCATCATGTCATCATATGTATTCTGTATCACTACAGAACCGATAAGAGGTGAAGGTGAAGTAAGCAAGTACGTTAATTTGATCGTTTGACAAACCCTTTAACCCATGTCCTTTCTGCAATGCAATAATGATTGCCACGTTAGTGGACTCCTTCGAATTGCCAACAAATAAGGTGTTCTGGAACTGATTTCAAGAGTAATCTAAGGGGGGACATGCTGCTGCTGCAAACACATCCTGAGCGTCCTGAGCGGTCAGATGGAATAATAGTCTTTTAAAAAAATCCAACGAGGCAACTTCTTGTAATAATACATACAATGAATCAATTAGCTATTGAACTTCCTGCCCCATCTCTCTGTATATTTACTCAGTGGTTCATCATTTTGCTGCTGGCCATCCACTGATAGCTGGGCACACAGCCAATCGCCATGGCAGTGAGTATTATTTGGCATGAGCGGAAGATACATTTCACCTGTTGGGGGTGCGTCAATTCAAGACAGATTTGGAGCACTTCAGGTGTCACAGACGCTATTCATTTACAGGAGCAGAATACAGAAAACATCAACAGCCTCCAAGCCATGTGCTATGATTTAAATGCAATTTCAAATCTCACAGAATATTTATCAGTGGTCTAACCTGTGGTTAAGGATAAGAAGAACATGCATTTCGGACAGATAATTGCCACAAAATGGAAAAAAAACGAAATCACAAAAACAATTATGAATAATTATAAAAAATCAGTTAAGGATTACTTTTACTAACACTAGAGTAATCTAGAAGTTATTGATTTAAAACAATGCTAATTATTCGTAGTGGCAGCTTGTGTGAACTGTGAAATAAAAATGATGGAATGGAGGCGAGTAAATCATGGGGGAGGGGGAAATAACTAAGTGGAAAACCGTCCTCGTTACTCAAAAGAAATCAACTTTCCGTCAAAGTTCAAGAGCAGCTTTTCATTTCCTCCTGCTGTTTTTGTTTTACCTCTTCTTTAATCACATCGAGGAGTCCTTGATGTTCTACAACTGCGGGAAGGTAAAGATAGGACGCAGGAACTGTGTCATTACAGGGCAGGTATTTATCAAAACAACTAAATGAATCATTTTCTTTGCTCATTCAGAATGTGAGGACACCAAGCTGTCCACAAGGTTAATAAGAAAGTACCTGCAGCCTTCTGAGGGAAATCACAAGACCTAAGACAATGCGAGCCAGCCATGTGGATTATTAAAGTGGCTCTTATCTCTACTCTACTAAGGTCTCTCTGAACACTAGTGTCCAAATTATAGCCCCACACCGCAAACTCCAAATGTCTACTTCACTCCAGGCTGATAGCATCAGTTCGGGTCCTGATTCCATCAACCCCGAGGTATATTACAAGGAGTAGAATCTAGAGAGGCCCTGGCCACAGTGCCCCAAGGAGGATAAGTCCCTCTTCTCAAGAGTCTGGCTGGCATACTCTTCTGCCTCCCTATGTTAATGTGACATTTTTTAATACATTTTTATTTAACCTTTATTTTATCAGGGAGTCTTACTAGATTATATTAGATCTACTGGGAGCTAGATTCTATCAGATCTACTGGCTAGATTCTATCAGATCTACTGGGAGCTAGATTCTATCAGATCTACTGGCTAGATTATATCAGATCTACTGGGGGCTAGATTATATCATATCTACTGGGGGCTAGATTATATTAGATCTACTGGGGGTTCAATTCTATCAGATCTACTGGGAGCTAGATTCTATCAAATCTACTGGGGGCTAGATTCTATCAGATCTACTGGGGGCTAGATTCTATCAAATCTACTGGGGGCTAGATTCTATCAGATCTACTGGCTAGATTCTATCAGATCTACTGGGGGCTAGATTCTATCAGATCTACTGGGGGCTAGATTCTATCAGATCTACTGGCTAGATTATATTAGATCTACTGGGGGTTCAATTCTATCAGATCTACTGGGAGCTGGATTCTATCAAATTTACTGGGGGCTAGATTCTATCATTCTATCTAATTCCTTTATTTTAATTTTTTTGTAGGGAGTCAGGCTGAGACCAAAGTCTCTTTTACAGATGATAACTGAATTACAGAAATTACAGAAAAATTCCCCGAAAAAAACAAATACAAATGCAAGCCGAAAGAAAACTCGAACATACCAATAAATACACAGCCATTCTGAGTGATTGTCTTCAACCTATGGAGAATCATTTCTATCCTGTTGGGAGTGATCTCTTCCAGGATGACAATGGCCCCATCCACAGGGTATAAGTGGTCAATGAATGGTTTGATGAGCATGAAAACGATGTAAACCACATGCCGTCTCAGTCATCATATATTAACCCAATTGAACACATTCTGGAGCAACACCAATCCACCATCAACAACACACCAATAATTGTGTTGCATCTCTCCAATAGAGTTCCAGACAGTTGTAGAATCTATGCCAGGGTGCATTGAAGCTGTTCTGGTGGCTTGTGGTGGCCAAACGCCCTATTAAGACACTTTATGTTGGTGTTTCCTTTATTTTGGCAGTTTGCCAGATAAGCTTGTGGTTTAAACTTGTGGTTAAGCGTGTGGTTTAAGCTCGTGGTTTAAGCTCATGGTTTAAGCTTGTGGTTTAAGCTCGTGGTTTAAGCTCGTGTTTAAGCTTGTGGTTTAAGCTCGTGGTTTAAGCTCGTGTTTAAGCTTGTGGTTTAAGCTCGTGGTTTAAGCGCGTGTTTAAGCTTGTGGTTTAAGCTCGTGGTTTAAGCATGTGGTTTAAGCTCGTGGTTTAAGCTCGTAGTTTAAGCTTTGAAGGCCATAAACAGTATAAGGTACATTATATTGTCTGTTACGGATTCCCTAGCAACTGTTATCAGCACCTCACAACCCTGAGCTTTCGATCCACTCCCCATCACCCACAACCGGAACCTGAGAGTTTAGGGGGAACCATAAACCTGCCTCTCAAACGCTCTCTAACCTGCGTGACCTGTGCCCTGATAGGTTGCTAGGGTTACTAGGGGGTCGGACATCTGCCCTTACTCTTGACTCCACAGCTCATGTTTGTGAGATGTTGATGTCTCCCTCAAGCAGTTGCAGAGAGCAACATCTCAATCTCTGCCCATCAACAACGAAACTAATTTACATTAAGTGTACAAAATATTAAGGACACCTGCTCTTTCCATGATATAGAAATACCAGGTGAATCCAGGTGAAAGCGTTGATCCCTTATTGATGTCACTTGTTAAATCCACTTCAGTCAGTGTAGGTGAAGGGCAGGAGACAGGTTAAATAAGGATTTTTAAGCCTTGAGACAATTGAGACATGGATTGTGTATGTGTGCCATTCAGAGGGTGAATGGGCACGACAAAAGATTGAAGTGCCTTTGAACAGAGTATGGTAGTAGGTGCCAGGCGCACCGGTTTGAATGTGTCATGAACTGCAATGCTGCTGTTTTTTTCCACACTCGACAGTTTCCCATGTGTATCAAGAACAGTCCACCACCCAAAGGACATCCAGCCAACTTGACACAACTGTGGGAAGCATTGGAGTCAACATGGACCAGCATCCCTGTGGAATGCTTTCGACACCTTATGGAGTTCATGCCCTGACGAATTGAGACTGTTCTGAGGACTAAAAGGGGTGCAACTCAATATCAGGAAGGTGTAAATCTCTGGACTGGCGAGATTGTGTGCGTGCCCAAAGGGAGTTGTGTGACATTAGTATATTGTTCTTCGTAGTTAGTTACTACTGTTGTCCCTCTGAGTGGGATGTAATACGCTGCAGGTGGCATATGCAATCTATGCATTCCCTATTCTCTAAGATTTTATATCTGTGCATTTGTGCCCGGGTGTATTCATTGGGTATGCATGTATTCATTACCTCTGTTACAATATCACTACCATTCCCACTTTTCATCCCCATGTTCGTCTTCCTCAGTGTGTTTAAATCAACTTTACTGGGTGTGTTAACTCTTGAGCTGCCTGTTAAGTGGGTCCAAGGTCAGAAACTACGTAGAGCCAGACTGTTCATTACCTGTAACCTAGCCCTTACCTAAAGCTATTCAAATGGCCTTCTTGATCAGGTAGTCATACGTGGAAGGGAGGATAAGTAAAAAAAGGTGTCTGAATTACTATTACTACCGTAACAGTGTAATTTAAAAGTTGGCACTACTCATCGACCTTGTGGTTAGAGCCCTGAGATTGGAAGGTTGGGGGTTTAATCCTTGGTCAAGTCATACCGAAGACTCTAAAGGACCTGATGCCTCTCTACGTGGCACTAAGGAGATAGATTGGGGGGTGTAAGGCCTTGTGATAGACTAGATCTGTCCAGGGGGGTGTGTACTTTTCATCAAGATACCTCACACTACAGAGATAGGCTTCTGCCCTATGTGTCGTTCCAGCTCAGCTAATGCTACCTTATTATCATTGGTCTGCATATTGTGTAACACCTCTATAGCACTTTATTTTACAGTTATCAGATACTTGTTTGTACTTTCATTGGGCCCAGTGTGTACAGCAGCTCTGTACAGAATACATCAACAACAGAAGACATTGTTTAAAAAATAAAAATAACTTTATTAAACCGCAACCGTCAAAACAGTATGAAATTCTTCTCACTTTGTTGTAACATTATTTAAGTACTGTAACTGGTCTGTCCATGTATTTATATATTTCTAAAACAAACATACAGTCAGTGATACAGTCCATAGTCAACTGTCTCTGTGGTCAGTTAGTTGAGGACACATCTATGTACAGTGTTGAATGCATTTTTTTCCCCCCCAGTGAGATAACATTCCACTACAAATGGTTACACATATTCATCGTGGTCAATTCAAGCATTTTATAACTCCTTCATAACCATTCTATTGTTAATATTTAAAAAAAATGGTGTAACATCAACTTCTCTGATTTTAAGCAAACAAACACATTTCAAACAATATGCAAATGTGGGACTCCTGTCAGCTCATTGTACAATAAGTTAACTGACTTGTCTAGTTAAATAAATGTTACATTTAAAAAAATATATATTTCAGATTTGAACAACAATGTGCTCCAGTTAAAATGAAAATAATTCAGAAAGTGTGCTTTGTTCACACTGCACTCACTATACATGAAGTGGGCCATTGTGGGCTTCCTTACTGCTGCGCCAATCCACATTTTAATTTCCACCAGAAGCACTGGGTATAACCTCAAAAGTTGGGGTCCAACATCTACAGTAAATGATGTAAGGCTGAAGGCCAGTAATAGTAAAACTCATATGATCACATGCTCTGAACCACGACTCTACTTCCTCTTTGCACCGTCATGTCATAACAAGCCGCGCACTTTGACATTCTTCAGACCCAATTGGGTATGATGTAAACGTGATTATTTTCATAGTTTGTACTTAACTGATATTCAAATTAGACCAATTAGTCAAAGTAAACAAACTAGCTAGCAGTGCAAGTAGCTAGCAGTAATTCATATATTATCACTGTATAATTTCCAGGTAATTACTGTCAGACCTTTTAATTGATAACTTCAAAGTATTTTTTTTATATAGATGAGGCCTGCGTCGTTTGAAGCATTTTACAATGCGACAGAAGTGTACTACAATCATTTCACGTCATTATAGGCTTAACCGGGAAGTCCCTTGTTTTGACCAAATGTGGGTAACACAAACTGGCCCCAAAAAAATGTAACCAGGGATGTAGTGGTAGTAATAAAAAGGGTAATTGCTGATTACCAATCAAGATGATGGGTGGCGAGTAACGCCCATGTGAACGTTAGCAATTCTAATTTAGTGGGTTGATATCTAACCATGTCTACAGTGAGACACATTCTGTCTCGACACCTAGCTAATCGTAGGCCTAAATCATAAAATCTGCAATCATATTTCACATGAATAGAAACAAACTATTGTATCATAATGCTGTAAAGTTGTTTAAAGGCCCAGGGCAATTTAAAAAAAACGTGATTTTCACACTATGAGGTTGGAATAATACTGTGAAATTGATGATCATGCCAAGTTTGGTGTAAGACAACCAAATAACCTTTTCGGAACCCTTTTTTCTAAGTGTACCCTGGACCTCCTGCCTCCACATTTTATCACCTGGTGATACGTTTGCATATTTACATAAAATTAAGAAATATACATACCGGACATGCTACCTATGTTTATGATAAATGATATACAACAAGTAACGTGTGACTAGTTACAGTTGAATACGTTTTAAGTGTCGAGTGATGAAACCAATTTAAAATATTTGATAGAAAATGGAATACAACAATAGATCAATGCTCAGAATTCATTAACAGTTCAATTATTTTTTTTTTCTTTCTGAGCGCTTTGTCATCGTCACACCTTTGAAACGTGTCTCCTGAAAATACTTGAAATACTATACTTGAGTTCCCTCAATCTGTGACTCCAATCTCCGCTCAGTACAAAAATACACTCTTCATCTCTCTCTGTTTTTTTTTTGCACTATAAAGGTACACTGACAGAGGGTGAAATCACATCGACATGGCATGGAACTAATATATTTTACAAAACATTAGAAATTGCACAAAATAAATTGGGGTTCTTCGCACCATTCTCTCCCCACTCTCGGTCCATAGGCGTATTTGAGCTAGTAAACGGCGACAGAATGTATACAAGCTTGTGCAGACCCAGACAGATTGATGTCCTTCCTCAAGATGCACTAGCAGCTCCTGCGGCTCCACTTCCAAAGAGTCCGGAGGCATTCAGATTTTATAGCCTGCTGTCCATCATACTGACAGCACTAAATCCACTTTGACGACTCCTCTGGATCCTCCTCCCCTCCCTGTAATTGGTTCCTAGGGGTTGTAACCCCTGTTGGCCCCAGGCCGCCGTTGTAGTGGGCCACTAGCGACACAATGGTGGGCCTGACCATATCAGAGTAAGCAGGGGCGGCTGAGTCCAGGGTTGCATTCCCCAGCTGGGGGACGTCGCTGGTGGGCTGCCCAAGGGAGGCAACCATGAAAGTTAAGTTGTGTTGTTTGGTTTTGCGGGCACTGCCTCGGGCGGCTTTGGGCGGTGCCTTGGAGGAGTTCCTGAGGCTGGAACCCCGCTGAGGCTCTTGGCACCTCAGCAGCGCTCGGAAACACCTGTGGAACTGGCATACCAGTGCACACACACACGCCCACGTTCAAACACACACCCAACATGCAGACGGACAAACAGAAGGATGCAGAGACAGTAGATAATCTGTTGTCTGTGTAGTATCAGATTGATCTACTAAGGAATGGTCAGGCTAGAAAACACATCCAGTCATGGCCTTTCTTAAAATGGGGAAAACAAATGATGTATGTACTATCGTTAGCCTTTATTCATTGCAAACATCAGTGTTAAGGTTTAAGGACCATTTACTAATGTACCTACTTCAAGTTGTTACCTACCCCAACTCCACGAAGACTACTTAGAGATACAAGTGTACCTGCTTGAGGTTAATATGTGCCATTTAGCATACAGTCATGCGTGCATACATTTTACGTATGGGTGGTCCCGGCAATCGAACCCACTACCCTGTGGTTACAAGCGCCATGCCCTACCAACTGAGCTACAAAATCACATCTCCGCAGGCACAATCACATAAACTCTCCAACTTCCTGCTGACAAACAAGGGGTCCATACAAGTTGAGCCTTTCTCACCAGGGAAATTATTTCGCTCCGTGACACATGACTCCCGCTCTCTTTCTCTTGAGAAGTGCAATGGTCGATAATTACGAGCAATTCAGAGCCGTCTGATTGGAGACCTCCGTTTCCTTTTCATGTGGAACAAAGCTGAGAGACACTAATTATTTGTGCATTTCCCAAATGGAATTAAATGCTGAATTAATTACATTCTCAATCAAGAATGGAACAATTTCAGCCTTTTCAATTGGATAAGTGTTTGCTAATGTGAGGTACTGGTAACCTTAAATGGAAAAAGCCTGCTGAGGTAAAGAGGACAACAGAGACTTATTTTCTCAACCGTACCCTAACCACTACATCATAGTCCCGCCCCAGAGAGATGAGCAATGATTACAATAATGGACTAGATGGAGTCAGGTCTATAATTATTGGCACCCTTGATAAAGATGAGCAAAAAAACACATTGTATACATTAAATAATACAAATAATACAAATACTGAACTATATTGTATTCTCCACAAAAAAAACACCCCTGTTTGCAGCATAATCCCCTTGCGAGGGTAACAACACTGAGCCTTATTCTAAAATGTTTTATGACATTGGAAAACATGTTGGGAGGGATTTTAGACCATTCATCCATAAAGAATCTTTCCAGATCCTTGATATCCTTCGTCTGTGCTTATGGACTGCCCTCTTTAATTCAAACCACAGGTTTTCAATAGGGTTCAAGTCCGGAGAGTGAGATGGCCATTGCAAAATGTTTATTTTGTAGTCAATTAACCATTTCTTTGTGGATTTGAATGTGTGCTTGGGGTTATTTTCTTGCTGGAATATCCACCTCCGGCCAAGTTTCAGCTTCCTGACAGAGACAACCAAGTTTTTGGCAAAAATGTCCTGGTACTGGGTAAAGTTCATGATGCTGTTGACCTTAACAAGGGCCCCAGGACCAGTGGAAGCAATATAGCCCCATAACATCAAAGATCCACCACCATATTTTACCGTTAGGTGTAAGGTACTTTTCTGCATATGCTTTCACCTATCAACAGAAATAGATTGGATTCTGCATGAACACGCCATCTATATATATCTATGTTTCACTCCAAAGTCAAAAACTCACAGCTCAGATATTTAATTTATGGAAAGCAGACAGATTGAATTATTAAAAAACTCCAGATCCCGTTTTAAAAGCATAACAATTAGGCCATTGGTTTGTTTTTATTCCAGGCATGCACACATTCAGATGGAGACAGAGACCTTAGTAGAAAAATCCTATGGCCCAGGCTGAACTTTCACAACCCTCCCGTCCTGTACCGCCATCTTAAGGGCACTGACGTCACCTCCCTTGAGAAAACGTAGTGTACTTAGTATACTCAGCATATTTCATGTATACTTATAGTCTACTACATTTCCTCAAGAGAAGTCAAAAAGTAGAGAGCCCTACGGCACTGTTGCCTCTTCAGACGGAAATCACAAAAACAGAGACAGACACCCCTCCCCCGCACACACACACACACACACACACACACACACACACACACACACACACAGAGAGAGAAAAGATAATCCAGACAAAACCAAGATACAGTAACAAAGATCCACAGTACGTTGGCAAAAGTAGACAATCCCCATCTCATGATGTCATATTGGAGAGGCTAGAGACTGGCATGAGGTGGATAGAACCTCTATGATCTTGTTGTTGAGCATCCCCTGGTTTTTGTCAGCTGTCAAAACACAAACCCTACTGGGGAGAGGATAGGATGGATGAGTGAGAGGTGGAAAGCAGAACAAGAGACAGGAAAAGGCCATAATACTGTATGGGTGATATAGGGGGAAACATCAAATAGTGGGTCTAAGACCAGGATGGAAAGAACTGTGATACGTAGGTGGAATGAGAGAAGTTGTGGGAAAGTTTGTAATGAACTTTGACTGTTCTGGTCTGGTTCAGTGCACTGAAACTAGATCTAAATGTTTCATTGGCACTGGTTGAAAAACACCTGAGGGGTATGTCACGAAGAGGGGTGGAGGAGTTGGTTAGCTCCAAGACTGGCTCTGCAAACACAGCAGTTTATATAAGGCCGGGAGTCCATCCGAACCTTCTAGTTGACAAAGGAGATTCAAGGTAGGTAAACGCTGCAGATGTCGGCTCAATTCAAAACTACCTTTAAAGCGGCAATCAGTAATTGAAACAATAACAAAGAGTACTCCCACTTGTTTTATTTAACCGTGCAAGTCAGTTAAGAACAAATACTTATTTTACAATGACGGACTACTGTGGAACAGTGGGTTAACTGCCTTGTTCAGGGGCAGAACGACAGAAATGTACCTTGTCAGCTCAGGGATTCAATCCAGCAACCGTTCAGTTACAGGCCCAACGCTCTAACCACTAGGCTACCTGCTGGGCTAACCACTAGGCTACTAGGCTATAAGCCCCAAAATGACTGACCATCCAGGATGTCAAAGTCATATTTGTAATGTTTTGAGGCTATACAGAGTTTCTTTATACTTACATTGTTTACAAACATTGGAGTAAAACAGTTTATATTTTGTGTTCTGATGGCATACGACAATTGAACTAAGCTCATGGAGGCATTTCTAAGTTACATCAATGGGTACATATACAGTACCAGTCAAAAGTTTGGCCACACCTACTCATTCTTTATTTTTACTATTTTCTACATCGTAGAAAAATATTGAAGACAAAACTATGAAATAACACAATCATGTAGTAACCAAAAAAAAGTGTTAAACAAATCAAAATATATTTATATTGGATATTCTTCAAAATAGTCACACATTGCCTAAAAGGCAGCGTTGCACACTAATTGTAAATGAAATACACAGAGTATACAAAACATTAAGAACAACTGCTCTTTCCGTGACATAGACTGACCAAGTGAAACCAGGTGAAAGCTATGATCCCTTATTGATGTCACTTGTTAAATCGATATAAATCTGTGTAGATGAAGGGGAGGAGACAGGATAAAGAAGGATTTTTAAGCCTTGAGACAATTGAGACATGGATTGTGTATGTGTGCCATTCAGAGGGTGAAGGGGCAAGACAACATATTTAAGTGCCTTTGAACAGGGTATGGTAGTAGGTTCCAGGCACACTGATTTATATCAAGAACTGCAACGCTGCTGGGCTTTTCACACTCAACAGTTTCCCATGTGTATCAAGAACAGTCCACCACCCAAAGGACATTCAGCCAACTTCACACAACTGTGGGAAGCATTGGAGTCAACATGGGCCAGCATCCCTGTGGAACTCTTTGTAGAGTCCATGCCCAGACAAATTGAGGCTTTTCTTTAAGGCAAAAACTCTTGTGAGCCAACTGTTGAAAGGACTTGAGGAAGAAAGGGAATGGTAAAGGGGTGGGTGTACCTAGTCAGTTGTACAACTAGAAATGCCTTCGGCTGAAATGTGTCCTAAACCCCTCAACAGTTGTAATGTGAATGACCTCGCTGTCAGGAACTGATCATGAAAGCGGGGAGATGTACACAGCTGGACAACAGTTTTTCTCCGTCATTACCTCCGATATGTGATTGAGGTGGAAATGTTACATGTTTGATTTGCCAGTAGAAATGTCAGATGTATAACCTTTAAAACGCTTCAAGCGCTTCATTCTTTTAAACGCAGACTTTTTTCACTTTGTTTGGCAGCACCTTTACTTTGGCAGCACCTTTAAAGGTAGCAACTCTAAACAAAATGCTATAGTTCAGCAACATCATTTGGATATTTGTTTCCTTACCTCATAAGCAACAGGAAATGTGAATTATTGTTTGGATTATAATTAATGGACATTTTGGTTGGGGTTTGATAAACGTTTAGTCAGGACAATTGATGTCTGACATTTTTTAAAGTGGAAATGACAAACTTTAGAAGCCTTTTTAAACCTCAAATACACTACAAGTTTGCATTATCTGCTGTGCAGGACATTTCCTGCAAAAAAAAAAGGGTGATCAAATGAAGACCCTGCATCTGTAGGCTCGTTTTTGTAGCCATTTTAACAATCCCCCATCTGCAACATCCATGGCCACCTTCACTGTACTAAGAGGGAGAGAAGAAGCTAATTGTACTCACCATATACACAGTGTTGTCTTCGACGGTCTTCAGTGAGACAAACACATACCGCTACTTGTATCTGTACAGCATTTTTAGTCTTCAACTCGCCTCAACTCACAGTTTCCATTGTTACGGGCTGGGAGGAATTGAAGACTGAAAATGACATACAGGACATTCCGGTCTCCGATGAGCGGGCTCAAAACATCCTTTAAGGTCAGCCATTGGTGGGATGTATTATTTGAAAGAGGCACGATGAGACATTGGAGCATTCATACTGTCATTACGTAGCATTATATCATTAATAGCGAGCTTGTGAGCAATAAACCTACATTTAAGACATAGAGGGTTTTCAACTGTGATCACCAGGGTTTTACTGTTGAGTAAAAGTTGCACTTGATACACACAACGCTGGACTCATAGGAGAAAGTTAATGGAGCTGTATGTACATAACTACCTCAATTACCTCATACCCCGGCACATCGACTCGGTACTGGTGCTTCCTGTGTATACAGTAGCCATGTTATTACCTGGTACTCCCTGTATTTACAGTAGCCATGTTATTACCTGGTGCTCCCTGTATTTACAGTAGCCATGTTATTACCTGGTGCTCCCTGTATTTACAGTAGCCATGTTATTACCTGGTGCTCCCTGTATTTACAGTAGCCATGGTATTACCTGGTGCTCCCTGCATTTACAGTAGCCATGTTATTACCTCCCTGTATTTACAGTAGCCATGTTATTACCTGGTACTCCCTGTATTAACAGTAGCCATGGTATTACCTGGTGCTCCCTGTATTAACAGTAGCCATTTTATAACCTGGTACTCCCTGTATTTACAGTAGCCATGTTATTACCTGGTGCTCCCTGTATTTACAGTAGCCATGTTATTACCTGGTGCTCCCTGTATTTACAGTAGCCATGGTATTACCTGGTGCTCCCTGTATTTACAGTAGCCATGTTATTACCTGGTACTCCCTGTATTAACAGTAGCCATGGTATTACCTGGTGCTCCCTGTATTTACAGTAGCCATGTTATAACCTGGTACTCCCTGTATTTACAGTAGCCATATTATTACCTGGTGCTCCCTGCATTTACAGTAGCCATGTTATTACCTGGTACTCCCTGTATTAACAGTAGCCATGGTGTTACCTGGTGCTCCCTGTATTAACAGTAGCCATGTTATTACCTGGTACTCCCTGTATTTACAGTAGCCATGTTATTACCTGGTGCTCCCTGCATTTACAGTAGCCATGTTATTACCTGGTACTCCCTGTATTAACAGTAGCCATGGTGTTACCTGGTGCTCCCTGTATTAACAGTAGCCATGTTATTACCTGGTACTCCCTGTATTTACAGTAGCCATGTTATTACCTGGTACTCCCTGTATTTACAGTAGCCATGTTATTACCTGGTGCTCCCTGTATTTACAGTAGCCATGTTATTACCTGGTCCTCCCTGTATTAACAGTAGCCATGTTATTACCTGGTGCGCCCTGTATTTACAGTAGCCATGTTATTACCTGGTGCTCCCTGTATTTACAGTAGCCATGGTATTACCTGGTGCTCCCTGCATTTACAGTAGCCATGTTATTACCTCCCTGTATTTACAGTAGCCATGTTATTACCTGGTACTCCCTGTATTAACAGTAGCCATGGTATTACCTGGTGCTCCCTGTATTAACAGTAGCCATTTTATTACCTGGTACTCCCTGTATTTACAGTAGCCATGTTATTACCTGGTGCTCCCTGTATTTACAGTAGCCATGTTATTACCTGGTGCTCCCTGTATTTACAGTAGCCATGGTATTACCTGGTGCTCCCTGTATTTACAGTAGCCATGTTATTACCTCCCTGTATTAACAGTAGCCATGGTATTACCTGGTGCTCCCTGTATTTACAGTAGCCATGTTATAACCTGGTACTCCCTGTATTTACAGTAGCCATACTAAGAAAACAAGACACAAAAATGATAATTAGACAATCAGCAAAAGGTGTTCGAATAGCAACTTTACTTTGCCACAAAAGAGTATATAAAATATCCTCAGGAAATACAGATAGGGCCATGGTACTGGTACTCCCTGTATTTACAGTAGCCATGGTGTTACCTGGTGCTCCCTGTATTAACAGTAGCCATGTTATTACCTGGTACTCCCTGTATTTACAGTAGCCATGTTATTACCTGGTACTCCCTGTATTTACAGTAGCCATGTTATTACCTGGTGCTCCCTGTATTTACAGTAGCCATGTTATTACCTGGTACTCCCTGTATTAACAGTAGCCATGGTATTACCTGGTGCTCCCTGTGTTTACAATAGCCATGTTATTTTTACTCATTGTTATTCATTATTCACTGTGTATTTATTCCTCGTATTACTCAAACATAAAACCTCCTAACAGAATAACTCAACAAAAATACACTGCTTTATTTATCTGCGAGTGGAATACATTTGATAACAAAACAGTGTGGGATGGATATAGTATATCCGAATTCGTACTGATCAATTATTTGTGTGTTTGTGGATATTTTATTAATCACCTCTTTGATAGGTATGCAACAATGGGTTCTCCCCTCGAGGCAACTCCAGGAGTTTAGCTATACTGAAGCAACTGTCTGTATGACAATTCACTTCCTTGCCCTGACCACTGTTCAAAACCCCTTTATTTGACTCACTGGTCCAAAGAGCATAATAACTAAAAAATAACACACACAATACAAGGGTTGGAACCGGTTCTGTTAAAAGAACCAAAAACCAGAGAATAACCACATTTTTCATGGAACAGAACCATAACTGAGAATGATAGGGATCTACACTGTTTCCAGGAAACATTACTTTAAAAGCATGGGAATCAGTTAATGACGATCTTTTATGTTCTGGGATTTTTTTCTTCAGTTTCACAAAAAAAACTAAAAACATAACAAAGCCTCTACACAAATCCCTCAGTGTCACTCAGAAACGAATTCCAGTGTCTGCCTGCCATTACCAGTGTGTGTGTAGGCTACTCCCCCCCCCTCCCCGAAGCAAGTGTAGACTACTGTAGTTAATGAAGTTAAACACGTGATTGAGAAATTAGGGAGAGAGAAATTTTTTTTACTACAGGACAATGGATTCACTTTATCAATGCTAGTTAAGGAGACTATAGTTATCACGTTTCACATTGGATTTATTAACTACAAAAAGGTACGTGTTTTATTTTCATTCTGGTGCCTCTCTGCACACACAAGCTTGTTAGCTAGCCAGCTCGTTAACTAGCCAGCTCGTTAGCTTGCCAGCTCATTAGATAGCCAGCTTGTTAACTAGCCAGCTCGTTAGATAGCCAGCTCATTAGCTAGCCAGCTCGTTAGATAGCCAGCTATCTAGCTGAGAACAGGTTCTCATTTACAAATGTGACCTGGCCAAGATAAAGCAAAGCAGTGTGACACAAACAACAACACAGAGTTACACCTGGAATAAACAAACGTACAGTCAATAACACAAAAGAAAAAGTCAATATACAGTGTGAGCAAATGGCGTGAGGAGGTAAGGCAATAAATAGGACATATTAGAGAAGTAATTACAATTTAGCAAATTAACACTGGAGTGATGGATGAGCAGATGATGATGTGCAAGTAGAAATACTGGAAATAGAGGTGTGCAAAAGAGAAAGAAAAGTAAATAAAACAATATGGGGATGAGGTAGTTGGATGGGCTATTTACAGATGGGCTATGTAATGTAATGGAACTGAGAGTCATGATCAGGGGCTAGCTCTGGTCCAACGATAGGTAGCTCTGATCCAATGATAGTTAAACCAACTCTCTGACAATATGGGGATGAGGTAGTTGGATGGACTATTTACAGATGGGCTATGTAATGTAATGGAACTGAGAGTCATGATCAGGGGCTAGCTCTGGTCCAACGATAGGTAGCTCTGATCCAATGATAGTTAAACCAACTCTCTGAAGTTCAAAGACATTCAAAGTTCCTCCATAGAAGCCACTCCTCTGTAGGTATAATACTGTGGGCCTAATTCAGATATTGCACGTCATAGCAACAAGATGCCTAGCGCTTCATGCCCAGCGCTCTCCTTACCCGCAAAATGTTAGTCCTACTCCACACCTTACACTACACTTGTCTGTCTAATGCATGTACATAGCTTGCACGCTCCATAGCAATCTGCTCTATCCATTGGTGAAGTAATTTAATTTTAATCTAAATGTTTCCAAAATATGTATTTGATTTTAGAGGTTTAAAAAGGAACAGAAAGGAACGATATGAACTGTAACTTTTTGTTGGGGTTCAAACCGGTTCAGGACTTTTTGCTGGTCGGGAATAGTGGACTGGAACAAAACAAATAAAGGTTCTGTTCAGAACGAAACGATTGGAAAATAATTTTGTTTCCAACCAATGTGGCAGTACTTTCGATTGAGTTACATTTCCCGTCTCTTAGTTGGCACGGCCTTGATGTTTCTGGGAATAAAGCAAATGTCCCTAACAACAACTGCATTCAGAGCAATAGTCATCCACTCTGCCCACATGATAAGGGAACAACACTAGGGTAACATCAGTCCGTTTTACTGACTGATTAAGCAACAACACTAGGGTAACATCAGTCCGTTTTACTGACTGATTAGGCAACACTAGGATAACATCAGTCCGTTTTACTGACTGATTAGGCAACACTAGGATAACATCAGTCCGTCTTACGGACTGATTATGGAACACTAGGGTAACATCACATGAATGTATAGCCGAAGTGGTAACAATAAATTAGATTAGAACGATCTTATCAGAAATAACTTAAAGTGAAGTGGGTGACAAGGACGTTTCACAAGTTGTTAAACATACCAGATCAGCCAATTCGTTTTGACAGTTGGTCGTATTGAGAGAGAAAAATGCTGTCTCAATGACAAAACTACAACCGATGACTTTTAATTCCAGACTCCCTCTGCCTACCCAAGGACGTCAGAGGACAAAAATCAGTTAACTACTTAACTAAGGAACTCAATTTAATCTTGCGCAAAACCCTAGATGCAGTTGCACCCCTAAAAACTACAAAAAAAAATATCATAAGAAACTAGCTCCCTGGTATACAGAAAATACCCGAGCTCTGAAGCAAGCTTCCAGAAAATTGGAACAGAAATGGTGCCACACCAAACTGGAAGTCTTCCAACTAGCTTGGAAAGACCGTACAGTGCAGAATCGAAGAGCCCTCACTGCTGCTCGATCATCCTATTTTTCCAACTTAATTGAGGAAAATAAGAACAATCCGAAATGTCTTTTTGATACTGTCGCAAAGCTAACTAAAAAGCAGCATTTCCCAAGTGAGGATGGCTTTCACTTCAGCAGTAATAAATTCATGATCTTCTTTGAGGAAAAGTCATGATCATTAGAAAGCAAATTACGGACTCCTCTTTAAATCTGCATATTCCTCCAAAGCTCAGTTGTCCTGAGTCTGCACAACTCTGCCAGGACCTAGGATCAAGAGAGACACTCAAGTGTTTTAGTACTATATCTCTTGACACAATGATGAAAATAATCATGACCTCTAAACCTTCAAGCTGCATACTGGACCCTATTCCAACTAAACTACTGAAAGAGCTGCTTCCTGTGCATGGCCCTCCTATGTTGAACATAATAAACGGCTCTCTATCCACTGGATGTGTACCAAACTCACTAAAAGTGGCAGTAATAAAGCCTCTCTTGAAAAAGCCAAACCTTGACCCAGAAAATATAAAAAACTATCGGCCTATATCGAATCTTCCATTCCTCTCAAATTTTTTTGAAAAAGCTGTTGCACAGCAACTCACTGCCTTCCTGTATACGAAATGCTTCAGTGTGGTTTAGACCCCATCAAAGCACTGAGACTGCACTTGTGAAGGTGGTAAATAACCTTTTAATGGCGGCAGACCGAGGCTCTGCATCTGTCCTCATGCTCCTAGACCTTAGTGCTGCTTTTGATACCATCGATCACCACATTCTTTTGGAGAGATTGAAAACCCAAATTGGTCTACACAGACAAGTTCTGGCCTGGTTTAGATCTTATCTGTCGGAAAGATATCAGTTTGTCTCTGAATGGTTTGTCCTCTGACAAATCAACTGTAAATTTCGGTGTTCCTCAAGGTTCCGTTTTAGGACCAGTATTGTTTTGACTATATATTTTACCTCTTGGGGATGTCATTCGAAAACGTAATGTTAGCTTTCACTGCTATGCAGATGACACACAGCTGTACATTTCAATGAAACATGGTGAAACCCCAAAATTGCCCTCGCTAGAAGCCTGTGTTTCAGACATAAGGAAGTGGATGGCTGCACGCTTTCTACTTTTAAACTCCGACAAAACAGAGATGAGTGTTCTAGGTGCCAAGAAACAAAAATATCTTCTGTTGAATATGAAAATGAATCTTGATGGTTGTACAGTCATCTCAAATAAAACTGTGAAGGACCTCGGCGTTACTCTGGACCCTGATCTCTCTTTTGACGAACATATCAAGACTGTTTCAAGGACAGCTTTTTTCCCATCTACAGTGCCTTGCGAAAGTATTCGGCCCCCTTGAACTTTGCGACCTTTTGTCACATTTCAGGCTTCAAACATAAAGATATAAAACTGTATTTTTTTGTGAAGAATCAACAACAAATGGGACACAATCATGAAGTGGAACGACATTTCTTGGATATTTCAAACTTTTTTAACAAATCAAAATTATTCAGCCCCCTTAAGTTAATACTTTGTAGCGCCATCTTTTGCTGCGATTACAGCTGTAAGTCGCTTGGGGTATGTCTCTATCAGTTTTGCACATCGAGAGACTGACATTTTTTCCCATTCCTCCTTGCAAAACAGCTCGAGCTCAGTGAGGTTGGATGGAGAGCATTTGTGAACAGCAGTTTTCAGTTCTTTCCACAGATTCTCGATTGGATTCAGGTCTGGACTTTGACTTGGCCATTCTAACACCTGGATATGTTTATTTTTGAACCATTCCATTGTAGATTTTGCTTTATGTTTTGGATCATTGTCTTGTTGGAAGACAAATCTCCGTCCCAGTCTCAGGTCTTTTGCAGACTCCATCAGGTTTTCTTCCAGAATGGTCCTGTATTTGGCTCCATCCATCTTCCCATCAATTTTAACCATCTTCCCTGTCCCTGCTGAAGAAAAGCAGGCCCAAACCATGATGCTGCCACCACCATGTTTGACAGTGGGGATGGTGTGTTCAGGGTGATGAGCTGTGTTGCTTTTACGCCAAACATAACGTTTTGCATTGTTGCCAAAAAGTTCAATTTTGGTTTCATCTGACCAGAGCACCTTCTTCCACATGTTTGGTGTGTCTCCCAGGTGGCTTGTGGCAAACTTTAAACAACACTTTTTATGGATATCTTTAAGAAATGGCTTTCTTCTTGCCACTCTTCCATAAAAGCCAGATCTGTGCAATATACGACTGATTGTTGTCCTATGGACAGAGTCTCCCACCTCAGCTGTAGATCTCTGCAGTTCATCCAGAGTGATCATGGGCCTCTTGGCTGCATCTCTGATCAGTCTTCTCCTTGTATAAGCTGAAAGTTTAGAGGGACGGCCAGAAGTATTAACTTAAGGGGGCTGAATAATTTTGCACGCCCAATTTTTCAGTTTTTGATTTGTTAAAAAAGTTTGAAATATCCAATAAATGTCGTTCCACTTCTTGATTGTGTCCCACTTGTTGTTGATTCTTCACAAAAAAATACAGTTTTATATCTTTATGTTTGAAGCCTGAAATGTGGCAAAAGGTCGCATTTTGATTTGCAGATTTGCAGTGGTCTGATACTCCTTCCATTTCAATATTATCGCTTGCACAGTGCTCCTTGGGATGTTTAAAGCTTGGGAAATCTTTTTGTATCCAAATCCGGCTTTAAACTTCTTCACAACAGTATCTCGGACCTGCCTGGTGTGTTCCTTGTTCTTCATGATGCTCTCTGCGCTTTTAACGGACCTCTGAGACTATCACAGTGCAGGTGCATTTATACGGAGACTTTATTACACACAGGTGGATTGTATTTATCATCATTAGTCATTTAGGTCAACATTGGATCATTCAGAGATCCTCACTGGACTTCTGGAGAGAGTTTGCTGCACTGAAAGTAAAGGGGCTGAATAATTTTGCACGCCCAATTTTTCAGTTTTTGATTTGTTAAAAAAGTTTGAAATATCCAATAAATGTCGTTCCACTTCATGATTGTGTCCCACTTGTTGTTGATTCTTCACAAATAAATACAGTTTTATATCTTTATGTTTGAAGCCTGAAATGTGGCAAAAGGTCGCAAAGTTCAAGGGGGCCGAATACTTTCGCAAGGCACTGCATGTAACATTGCAAAAATCTGAAATGTTCTGTCCAAAAATGATGCAGAAAAATGAATCCATGCTTTTGTTACTTCTGGGTTAGACTACTGCAAAGCTCTACTTTCCGGGCTACCCGGATAAAGCACTAAATAAACTTCAGTTAGTGCTAAATACGGCTGCTAGAATATTGGCTAGAACCAAACAATTTGATCATATTACTCCAGTGCTAGCCTCCCTATACTGGCTTCCTGTTAAGGCAAGCATTACATGGGCTTGCTCCTACCTATCTTTCCGATTTGGTCCTGCCGTACACACCTACACATATGCTACGGTCACAAGACGCAGGCCTCCTAATTGTCCCTAGAATTTCTAAGCAAACAGCTGGAGGCAGGACTTTCTCCTATAGAGCTCCATTTTTCTGGAATGGTCTGCCTACCCATGTGAGAGACGCAGACTCGGTCTCAACCTTTAAGTCTTTACTGAAGACTCATCTCTTCAGTGGGTCATATGATTGAGTGTAGTCTGGCCCAGGAGTGTGAAGGTGAACGGAAAGGCTCTGGAGCAACGAACCGCCCTTGCTGTCTCTGCTTGGCCGGTTCCCCTCTCTCCACTGGGATTCTCTGCCTCTAACCGTATTACAGGGGCTGAGTCACTGGCTTACTGGTGCTCTTTCATGCAGTCCCTAGGAGGGGTGCGTCACTTGAGTGGGTTGAGTCACTGACGTGATCTTCCTGTCTGGATTGCCCCCCCCCCCCCCCCCCCTTGGGTTGTGCCTTGGCGGAGATCTTTGTGGGCTATACTCGGCTTTGTATCAGGAAGGTAAGTTGTTGGTCGAAGATATCCCTCTAGTGGTGTGGGGGCTGTGCTTTGGCAAAGTGGGTGGGGTTATATCCTTCCTGTTTGGCCCTGTCCGGGGGTATTATCAGATGGGGCCACAGTGTCTCCTGACCCCTCCTGTCTCAGCCTCCAGTATTTATGCTGCAGTAGTTTATGTCGGGGGACTAGGGTCAGTTTGTTATATCTGGAGTACTCCTGTCTTATCCGGTGTCCTGTGTGAATATAAGTATGCTCTCTCTAATTCTCTCTTTCTTTCTTTCTTTCTTTCTTTCTTTCTTTCTTTCTTTCTTTCTTTCTTTCTCTCTTGCAGAGGACCTAAGCCCTAGGACCATGCCTCAGCATGATGACCTGGCATGATGATTCCTTGCTGCCCCCAGTCCACCTGGCCGTGCTGCTGCTCCAGTTTCAACTGTTCTGCCTGCGGCTACGGAACCCTGACCTGTTCACCGGACGTGCTACCTGTCCCAGACCTGCTGTTTTCAAATCTCTAGAGACAGCAGGAGCGGTAGAGATACTCTTAATGATCGGCTATGAAACGCCAACTGACATTTACTCCTGAGGTGCTGACTTGCTGCACCCTCAACAACTACTGGGATTATTATTATTTGGCCATGCTGGTCATTTATGAACATTTGAACTTGATCTTGGCCATGGTCTGTTATAATCTCCACCCGGCACAGCCAGAAGAGGACTGGCCACCCCTCATAGCCTGGTTCCTCTCTAGGTTTCTTCCTAGGTTTTGGCCTTTCTAGGGAGTTTGTCCTAGCCACCGTGCTTCTACACCTGCATTGCTTGCTGTTTGGGTTTTTAGGCTGGGTTTCTGTACAGCATTTTGAGATATCAGCTGATGAGAGAATGGTTATATAAATAAATTTGATTTGATACTGAAGGTGTACTGAAGGTCAACTGAATGTGTACTGAAGGTCTACTGAAGGTCGACTGAAGATGTACTGAAGGTCTACTGAAGGTCAACTGATAACCCTATTTTTTTCACTTTGTATTCATGTGGATGATTACGAGCGTGTCTCTCTCAACTAGTTATGAAGATATAGGTGACCCCATGGTGTAATGTTAAGTTATGACAGTCATGTAGGTGACCCCATGGTGTAATGTTAAGTTATGACAGTCATGTAGGTGAACGCATGGCATAATGTTATGTTATGAAGATGTAGGTGACCCCATGGTGTAATGTTAAGTTATGACAGTCATGTAGGTGAACGCATGGTATAATGTTATGTTATGAAGATGTAGGTGACCCCATGGTGTAATGTTAAGTTATGACAGTCATGTAGGTGAACCCATGGTATAATGTTATGTTATGAAGATGTAGGTGACCCCATGGTGTAATGTTATGTTATGAAGCTGTAACCTTTCCCCTAATTCGCAGGTTTTCCAGAAATTCCCAGAATCCTCCAACCTTGATTTCTGGAAAACCTGAGAATTTTGCAAGTATGACCATTCCGTTCTAACAGTGATGAGAATGATTATCTATCTCACCTGCTTGTTCATGAAGATATAGATAACAGGGTTGAAGACCGTGCTGGTCTTGGCCATGATCGCGGGGACGATGCTGGCCTCGGGGGTGACCAGGCCAGGGCGTCCGAAGGTGGCCAGCAAGGCCATGACTCCATACGGCAACCAGCACATCAGGTACACCATCACCATGACTACCACCATGACGAGAACACGCTGCTCCCTCTTCCTGCTCATAGCTGTGTTGATGGCGGTAACCTGCCGAGGCAATAAGCAGGGAAGGAGAGACGACGTGTGCAGTCGATGAAAGAGAAAGGTAACAGAGGGGGGGCATAGAAAGACAGGAAGCGAGAGAGAATAACCTTTAGAATGTCATTCTTGCTCCTCAGACACAGGGAACACAGTGGCATTAGAGTGGAATCAGAGAAAGACAATGAAGGGAATGAGATGGAGTGGCTTTTCCCAGACAGACATGTTCTGACAAATAAACAGAAAGTGCTTAGCTACTGTTTAGGAGTCCTCATTTTATAGATTTTTCCCCAATTGTAAACAATTGGTCGGCACCAGAGGAGGCTGGTGGGAGGAGCTATAGGAGGACGGGCTATATATATATATATTTACCCTTATTTAACTAGGCAAGTCAGTTAAGAACAAATTCTTATTTACAATGACGCACTATCCCGAACAAACCCGGATGACGTTGGGCCAATTGTGCGCCGCCCTACGGGACTCCCAATCACGGCCGGCTGTGATACAGCCTGGAAATGAGCCAGGGTCTGTAGTGACACCTCTACCACTGAGATGCAATGCCTTAGACCACTGCACCACTCGGGAGCCCCGTTCCATAAAACACATCATATGGAAACCACGTTTGACTCCTTCCATTATTAATTCCATTCCAGACATTACAATGAGCTGTACTCCTATAGCGCCTGCCACCAGCCTCCTCTGTTAGGCACAATGCGACATCAGGGATACATGTCACATGTCTTGACATGGCTGGATTCTGAGGAACATACTCATGCACACACACTATAGAAACACACACACTATAGAAACACACACACTATATAAACACACACACACACTATATAAACACACACACTTTAGAAACACACGCACTATATAAACACACACACACTATATAAACACACACACACACACTATATAAACACACACACACACACTATATAAACACACACACACACACACACACTATATAAACACACACACACACACACTATATAAACACACACACACACACACTATATAAACACACACACTATATAAACACACACACTATATAAACACACACACACACACTATATAAACACACGCACACACACTATATAAACACACACACACACACACTATATAAACACACACACTATATAAACACACACACTATATAAACACACACACTTTATAAACACACACACTATAGAAACACACACACTTTATAAACACACACACTTTATAAACACACACACTATAGAAACACACACACACTATAGAAACACACACACTATAGAAACACACACACACTATAGAAACACACACACACTATAGAAACACACACACACTTTATAAACACACACACACTATAGAAACACACACACTATATAAACACACACAGTACCCGCTGGGATTCTTGCTCCGCACAAACATGAGCTGTTTTTATTTCACTGTCTGCGTTGTTTCCCAATGGCTAGCCGTAATATCAAATCAAATGTTATTTGTCGCATGCTTCGTAAACAGGTGTAGACTAACAGGGAAATGCTTACTTCCAGGCCCTTCCCAACAATTCAAAGAAAAAAAAGATAAATGAATAGTAAAATGTATATTTTTTTAAAGAATAACACGTGGACCAAATAAACAAGTTTCCACGGAGACAGACACTTTGACAGAAATCCGGGTTCAAAAAGCCTCAGTGCTGACATGATATAGAGGATCGGATTGTTTTCAGCCACTCTGTCACGGATCCCTCCGGAACCTTCATTACGCACACCTGTCCCCACTGATCAGTACTTGTATAAGTGTGCCCTTTGGTGTCCATTGGGCTGACCATTATTGTTACAATGGCCATTGGTGCGTGTGAGTACCTGTGCTGTGTGTTGCGCAGATGATTACGGGTCTCGTCCCGTGTGTTAATCATTGTGTGCTTGTGTTATTTATTCAAGGTGCTCCTCTTTTGTTTGGGTTTCTACCCCGTACCTTTACACGGCACGCTGTAATTTGGGCTTAATAAAAAAAACTATTAAGCATTCCTGTGCCTGTCTCCCGAAACATTTATGCCAGCGTGACGCACTCAAACAACATCAGAAAAAAAACATTACTGAAGCCTAAAACAACTTCCAGGTTTCAGCCATCAATCACTAATCTCATGGCAGCTAATCATGACAGCAAGATTCACTCAATCCGTCTCTGCCTTTGTCTCTCCAAAAACAATCCTGTGATGATTTGATAAATGTTGGTCTCTTCCCACTCCCCTATGTATTGTGGATTAGGGTTAACTAGGCCCTAGTGAACAAGGGGGTATTATCACATTTCAAAGTATTTTGATATAAATTAGTCCCAAACATTACCATAATTATTATGTTTACAGTGGGAATTACCAGGAAATTGGTTAAGGATTGGACTGCTTGGGACTCTTTATTCCTGCTGCTGTTGAGGCCTCTGCGTCATAAGCAACATTTTTTCAGTTTGGCCTAGAGGCAGAGACCAATTTAACCAAAAGCATTTTAAGCAGGGAAAGGTCAGAATTGGAGAGGAAATGTCAAATCTTCGATGGATGCAAAGGCTTTTCATCCATTTTGGCTCTAAACAACACTTTGGTGCATAAAATAACTGTTCATCTGGTGAAAGGGCACTAAATGGGTTCAAAGAGTGTTAGATTGAACCCATTAAGCATCCTTTGATTTCCTCAAACAGTCGACTAAAAGACTGATCGGGTAAATCATGACTCTGCTCATTAACTTTAAAAGCCTTGGAAAGAGGAGATACAAACACAGAAAACAAAATGTCCCTCAAGGAGCATTGTGTTGAAGCCAAGAAGAGGTCAACATTATTGACATCCCTAAAGGTTCTTAGAAATAAAGTAATGTAAAGTTTTGAATTTGGTCTCATATTCATACCACACGATGACTACATCAAGCTGGTGACTACAAACTTGCTTGGATGCATTTGCAGGTCGTTTTGGTTGTGTTTCAGATTATTTTGTGCCCAAGAGAAATTAATGGTAAATATTGTATGAGTGAGAAAGTTACAGAGGGTCAAAGATCATAACCCTAAGACATGCTAACCTCTCACCATTACCAATTACAGGGGAGCCCCCTCCCCCTCCCCCCCTTTATTGGGGGAAAATGTACTTACTATGACTGTCATATGTGGTTGACCCACCTATCTATCTGTAAGTCGATCTGGATAAGAGCGTCTGCTAAATCAGGGGTTCCCAAATTTTTTCACACAGGCCCCTCTTCCAGCATTGGAGAACATCCCAATTTTTCAAATTTTGTACTAATGAATAAAAAATGAAAAGCTGAAATGTCTTGAGTCATTAAGTATTCAACACCTTTGTTATGACAAGCCTAAATAAGTTCAGGAGTAAAAAGGTGCTTAACAAGTCACATAGTAAGTTGCATGGACTCACTCTGTGTGCAATAATAGTGTTTAACATGATTTTGAATAACTACTTCATCTCTGTACCCCACACATTCAATTATCTGTAAGATCCCTAAGTTGAGCAGTGAATTTCAAACACAGATTCAACCACAAATACCAGGGAGATTTTCCAATGCCTCACAAGGGCACCTATTGATGGATGGGGAAAAAAATACAGAAATTGAATATCCCTTTGAGCATGATGAAGTTATTAATTACACTTTGGATGGTGTATCAATACACCCAGTCACTACAAAGATACAGGCGTCCTTCCTAACTCAGTTACCAGAGAGGAAGGTAACCGCTCAGGGATTTCACCATGAGGCCAATGGTGACTTTAAAACAGTTACAGAGTTTAATGGCTGTGAGAGGAGAAAACTGAGGATGGATCAACAACATTGTAGATATTTCACAATACTAACCTAATTGAAAGAGAAAAATGAAGGAAGCCTGTACAAAATAAAAAATATTCCAAAACATGCATCCTGTTTACAACCAGGTGCTAAAGTAACACTGCAAAAAAAGGTGTCAAAGCAATTCACTTTTTTACCTGAATACAAAGGATTGTTTGTGGCAAATCCAATACAACACATTACTGAGTGCCACTCTCCATATTTTCAAGCATAGTGGTGGCTGTATCATGTTATGGGTATGCTTGTAATTGTTAAGGACTGGAGAGTTTTTCAGGATAAAAAATAAATAGAATGGAGCTAAATACAGGCAAAATTCTAGAGGAAAACCTGGTTCAACCTGCTTGTCACCAGACACTGGGAGATTCATTGCAGATTTTAGCAGGACAATAACCTAAAACACAAGTCCAAATCTACACTGGAATTTCTTACCAATAATACAGTGAATGTTCCTGAGTGGCGAAGTTACAACTTTGACTTAAATCTACTTTAAAAAATGTATGGAAATACCTGAAAATGGGTGTCTAGCAATGATCAACAACCATTTGGCAGAATTTTAAGAATTTAAAAAAATCAAATTGGGCAAATGTTGCTCAATCCAGGTGTGGAAAACTCTTAGAGACTTACCCAGAAAGACTCATAGCTGTAATCACTGCCAAATGAGCTTCTCCAAGTATTGACTCAAGTGTGTGAATACTTATGTAAATGTAAAAGATATTCAAGATATTTGCTAACATTTCTAAAAACATGTTTTTACCTTGTCATTATGGGGTATTTTGTGTAGCTATTGTGTGTAGCTACATTCAGTTTTTTGTTTTTCCTGAAAAATTCTCCAGTCCTTAACAATTACAAACATACTCACAACATGATCACAGCCATTAAACTCTTTAACTGTTTTAAAGTCAACATTGACCTCATGTTGAAATCCCTGAGCAGTTTCCTTCCTCTCCGGCAACTGAGTTAGGATGGATGCCTGTATCTTTGTACTGTCTTCGTGTATTGATTTTTTTCTGAAGGCATTGTATATGTAGTATGGAAGATGTATTGGTGGCCTGAGATCAGTGAAACAATACTACACAGAATAGAAGCAGCAGTAAGGGAAAGGGGAATACCTAGTAAGTTGTACAACTGAATGCCAAACAATGTAATGTCAGTGAAAGGCAAGGGAGAATACCATATGGTCAACTTTTTTTTTGCCTGAAATGTATTTGAACATTAGCAATGTTTACAGTACATCTATGCATCATCCTTACAACTCTGGCTAACAGTAAATCTGGAAGTCTATGCTGCCCCACACCAGTGTCTCCTTAAAGCAAGCCAACAACTACGAGAAGACACTTTCTTTGCAGACACAGCGCCGGCACCAGCCCACAAATTAGAGTGCCTTAATGGGCTTAATTAATCCACATAATCAGTCAATTTAAAGCAGTAGACAACCTAAATGGATTAAACGTGTGCAACCGACTTCGCACCGGTCGGTGAAAATCCCCTAATGCTGGAGTGAGTCGATACCTCGCGTCCCCCGTGCTGTCTGCTTCCTTCAGCGCCAGGGACAACATGGACCTGCAGGTAATTATACTGGATGAGTGGAAGGTTGCCTGTATGTCCTTGTCGAAGGTGAAATCTGGGGCCTCTGATTTGAGTGTAATGCTCATGCTACTGTAATGAATTACCCTTAAGGTGCAGGAAGTGCTGGGAGAGCAAGAAACCTGTGGCCTCTCATGCCCATGTAATGTCCAATCTATTTCCAGCGTGTGTCGTATCACCGAGGAGTTGGGTGATAAATTACGTGTTCATATGCCCCCCTCCCCACCTTCTCTATATTTTAGATGGAGGTGATTAGCATCGGTGGCTCGCCAGCCTTGGAATAGGTGAGCCTCTATGTCGACTGGGCAGTGAAGCGAAAGCTAAATGACCATGTACTGTTAGCCGAGGGAAGACAAACAGGCCTCTCACCTTTAGTGCTGCATGCCTCACTCATCAACCCCAGAAAGACAAACAGGCCTATTCCACCTATAGGGCTGCAAGCCGCAAGCAACAGCCCACAAACCTGCCACCCGCACCACCGCATGTCTTCCCTCAGAAGACTCTTATAAAGCAGAGGGCAGATCAATGTGGGTTAGCATCTGCCAAACAAAAGAGGTCTGCCAGAATGTATCGTCTACGCCTCACAATCTTGGGAGAGATGAGCCGGAACGGAATGGTTTACAAAAGATGAAAACTTTCTGAGTGAAGACTGAATTTCATATCTCCCTAACATAATCCTGAGACCAGAACCACACCAGTTTCTCTCAGGGGCTTTTAAAATCAAGGCAAGGCCTGAAACCAAGGCAAGGCCTGAAACCAAGGCAAGGCCGCAATCAAGCTTTATAGCGATGCTTATTCTGACCTCTGGATAGGTTTCCTTTCCTAAAATTCTGTATAATGAGGAAGAATCTGGGAATGGGAATCATAAGGGAATCAATCAGGCCATCTTGAAGTTCTAATGATTGTTCTAATGACAACCTTATCTGTTCATTCATTATAGTCCTTTACAAACCGGATGTATGTAAAATATTGTGTGCTATTGGAAAATAAAAATGTTTGACTTTGGATGACCAAGTAATGATGTTTGTAATGAACTTTAGGTCTGTGTTCCTAAGAAGTTAAATACGCTTTGTGTTTCGTTTCCTTCTTCACACCTGAAAATATATTTATCAAAGGCTCTTTCTATGTTGATCAGTATTAGCACAAAACAAAAAAAGACACACGGGCACATTCATTTCAAATCAGACTCAAAACAGCCACACAATGACATGTTCCCAAACACACACCAGACACACACCAAGCCCAGAAAGACACACACCAACCCGATAAATATACACACCAGACACACACCAACCCCCTAAAGACACACACCAACCCCAGAAAGACACACACCAAACCCAGAAAGACACACAAACCCCATAAAGACACACACAAACCCCCTAAATACACACACCAACCCGATAAATATACACACCAGACACACACCAACACCCTAAAGACACACACCAACCCCAGAAAGACACACACCAACCCCATAAAGACACACACCAACCCCAGAAAGACACACACCAACCCCAGAAAGACACACACCAACCCCAGAAATACACACACCAACCCCAGAAAGACACACACCAACCCCAGAAAGACACGAACCAACCCCAGAAATACACACACCAACCCCATAAAGACACACACCAACCCCCTAAAGACACACACCAACCCCCTAAAGACACACACCAACCCCCTAAAGACACACACCAACCCCAGAAAGATACACACCAACCCCAGAAAGACACGAACCAACCCCAGAAATACACACACCAACCCCATAAAGACACACACCAACCCCCTAAAGACACACACCAACCCCCTAAAGACACACACAAACCCCCTAAAGACACACACCAACCCCCTAAAGACACACACCAACCCCCTAAAGACACACACCAACCCCCTAAAGACACACACAAATCCCCTTAAGACACACACCAACCCCCTAAAGACACACACCAACCCCAGAAAGACACACACCAACCCCAGAAAGACACGAACAAACCCCAGAAATACACACACCAACCCCAGAAAGACACGAACAAACCCCAGAAATACACACACCAACCCCAGAAAGACACACACCAACCCCAGAAAGACACGAACCAACCCCAGAAATGCACACACCAACCCCATAAAGACACACACCAAGCCCCTAAAGACACACACCAACCCCCTAAAGACACACACCAACCCCAGAAAGATACACACCAACCCCAGAAAGACACGAACCAACCCCAGAAATACACACACCAACCCCATAAAGACACACACCAACCCCCTAAAGACACACACCAACCCCCTAAAGACACACACCAACCCCCTAAAGACACACACCAACCCCCTAAAGACACACACAAACCCCCTAAAGACACACACCAACCCCCTAGAGACACACACCAACCCCCTAAAGACACACACCAACCCCCTAAAGACACACACCAACCCCAGAAAGATACACACCAACCCCAGAAAGACACGAACCAACCCCAGAAATACACACACCAACCCCATAAAGACACACACCAACCCCCTAAAGACACACAACAACCCCCTAAAGACACACACAAACCCCCTAAAGACACACACCAACCCCCTAAAGACACACACCAACCCCTAAAGACACACACCAACCCCCTAAAGACACACACCAACCCCCTAAAGACACACACCAACCCCATAAAGACACACACCAACCCCCTAAAGACACACACCAACCCCCTAAAGACACACACCAACCCCAGAAAGATACACACCAACCCCAGAAAGACACGAACCAACCCCAGAAATACACACACCAACTCCATAAAGACACACACCAACCCCCTAAAGACACACACAAACCCCCTAAAGACACACACCAACCCCCTAAAGACACACACAAACCCCCTAAAGACACACACCAACCCTCTAAAGACACACACCAACCCCCTAAAGACACACACCAACCCCCTAAAGACACACACCAACCCCCTAAAGACACACACCAACCCCATAAAGACACACACCAACCCCCTAAAGACACACACCAACCCCCTAAAGACACACACCAACCCCAGAAAGATACACACGCAGCACTTTTGACTGCCTGTTTCGCTTCAGCATTCCAATTCCTGAGTCCACATGGAGTCCCTGCCAGTCCTGCTGTAGCCTGTTAAATGTGATAGATTGTACACTTTGGGTCTCTCACATTAGGCTACACGAGGCTATAGTGGCCTGCTGAGACTCACTTGTAAAGCTCTCTCTCTGTAAGAAGACTAAACACTCAACTGCGCCCAGCAACAAACGCTCACAATCATTTGACATTTTAGGTGACACTCTTATCCAGAGAGACTTACAGTAGTAAGGGCATACATTTTCATATCTCCCCCACCCCCGTAATGGTTCCCCCGTGATTAATCTAACCCAAAACCCTGTCATTGCAAGCACCATGCTCTACCAACAGAGCCACACGGGACCCCAGCAAACCCTCATTCCCTTTGTGTCACACCATCAAGGTGTTTCCCTTCTGTGCGAGAGGTCAGACACAGGGAATGATTATTGCTTTAACTGAAGGAAAAAAAACTGTGTTAAATTACATTGAGGCAAAGCACCGCCAGGTGTTATTAATAAAGCATTATGTTGAGGCAAAGCACCGCAAGGTGTTATTAATAAAGCATTATGTTGAGGCAAAACACCGGCAGGTGTTATTAAAGCATTATGTTGAGGCAAAGCACCGCCAGGTGTTATTAATAAAGCATTATGTTGAGGCAAAGCACCGCCAGGTGTTATTAAAGCATTATGTTGAGGCAAAGCACCGCCAGGTGTTATTAATAAAGCATTATGTTGAGGCAAAGCACCGCCAGGTGTTATTAAAGCATTATGTTGAGGCAAAGCACCGCCAGGTGTTATTAAAACATTATGTTGAGGCAAAGCACCGCCAGGTGTTATTAAAGCATTATGTTGAGGCAAAGCAACAGCAGGTGTTATTAATGTCACGCCTGCTCCTGCTCTTCCCCCCTGGCAGTCGAGGGCGCCAGGCTGCCCTGCGTTACGCACTCTTGCCACCATCATTTACGCACACCTGCCTTCCCTCGTCACGCGCTTCAGCGATATTGGACTCACTCAATCACCTGTTTATTACCTCCCCTATGTTTGTCAGTTCCCCAGCTCTGTTCCCCACTGCTGCATAGTTTGTCATCTGTCTTTGTGTTTCCCAGTTCTGACGCTGTTCCTGTCCTGTTGCCTGTCCATTCCTAATTAAATGTCAACTCCCCGTACCTGCTTTTATTCTCCAGCGTCATTCCTTATAATTAAAGCATTACGTTGAGGCAAAGTACAGCCAGGCATTATTAAAGCATTATGTTGAGGCAAAGCAATGTCAGGTGTTATTAAAGCATTACGTTGAGGCAAAGCAACGTCAGGTGCTATTAAAGTAGGTTGAGGTTAAAAGTTTAGAGTCAATTGGAGGTGAAGTTCAGGAGGGTGCTGTGATTTTAAATCAGAAGCCAATGGTTAGGAGTGCTGAGATACATTCCGGCTTGGAGGAGTGCTGAGATACATTCCTGCTTGGAGGAGTGCTGAGATACATTCCGGTTTGGAGGAGTGCTGAGATACATTCCGGCTTGGAGGAGTGCTGAGATACATTCCTGCTTGGAGGAGTGCTGAGATACATTCCTGCTTGGAGGAGTGCTGAGATACATTCTGGCTTGGAGGAGTGCTGAGATACATTCCGGCTTGGAGGAGTGCTGAGATACATTCCGGCTTGGAGGAGTGCTGAGATACATTCCGGCTTGGAGGAGTGCTGAGATACATTCCGGCTTGGAGGAGTGCTGAGATACATTCCGGCTTGGAGGAGTGCTGAGATACATTCCGGCTTGGAGGAGTGCTGAGATACATTCCGGCTTGGAGGAGTGCTTAGTCATATTCTGGCACCATGAGCGCCAGCTCTATGCAAATAAAAATATAAATGAAAAAGCAGAAGTGACATATTGGAGCTCCCGAGTGGCACAGTAGTCTAAGGCACTGCATCTCAGTGCTTGAGGCTTCACTACAGACCCTAGTTTGATTCCAGACTGTATCACAACCGGCCATGATTGGGAGTCCCATATGGCAGCGCACAATTGGCCCAGCATCGTCCGGGCTTGGGGAGGGTTTGGCCAGGGTAGGCCATCATTGTAAATAAGAATTTGTTCTTAACTGACTTACCTAGATAAATAAATAAAATATTGGACACATGCAGCATCCGAGATCGCTCCAGCAAACACTTGTGGAAAAACAAAAAAGGAAAGGAAAATCTTTAGATTCCACTAACTCTTTCATGAACTGCCTTGAAACCTTAAAGAGTCTTGTTTAACTCTACGTGAGTGTTGTCCTGGTTGATGAGTTCATATTGGGTCAGCTACACTGCTGCCACCAAACCCAACCATCTGGAGAGCTTCCAGAGAGCCGAAGTGTCTGCCTGTCTGCATGCCTTCATTCCAACCAGGAACAGAGTAATACGTTTGAAGAACAAGAACTCGTGGTCAAGGCCAATTAGGTACTACTTGTGTTGTTAAGGAGATGAGCTATTTAGATAAATGTACTGAGATGATGCACGAGTACAATGGTCCTGAGGAGCATCGGAGTCTACAGGCTTCAGCTGTTGTACTCAAGGACAATAAGCATGTCACACCCCTTAGTATTCAATTAACCAATATTACTCATGTGGTTGTTTTGAACTGCAGTGAACATGAGCGTGAGGCTCTCTGGTCTTTCTTAACCCTTTAAACCTAGCCTCAACTGGCTGGTAGAGCATGTTTTGACAATGGATTTAGAGATGGATATGACATAAATCTTCACTAGATCTTGAATGGTCAACTATCCCCCCCCCCCCTCCCCCTCCCAGCATTCCTGCAATAATTTATATAATATGTGTCCTTTTGCAGTTCAGTGTTGGGGCACTCTAACTTTACCCACTTAGAGGCTGTAATAAAACTCAAAATCAGTCACCAAAGATCTGGGATAAAGGCAGGAATTCAGTTGGTGAGGGATTCATATTGCACCATTAGTAGAGACCTTGAAGAGTAGGAATACTGAAGATAAATAGTTGCAATGTAAAAAGGCTAAAAAATAAACACATTCATTTCAATGTATACTGAACAAAAAAATAAACACATTCATTTCAATGTATACTTAAAAATATAAGCTAAACATGCAACAAATCCAAAGATTTTACTGAGTTACAGTTCATATAAGGAAATCAATTGATTTCAAGTCAATTGATATAAATTCATTAGGCCCTAATCTATGGATTTCACATGACTAGGAATACAGACATGCATATGTTGGTCACAGTTACCTTAAAAAAAGGTAGGGGCATGGATCAGAAAAACAGTCAGTATCTGGTGTGACTGCCTTTTTTCTCATGCAGCGCAACACATCTCCTTTGCATAGAGTTGATAAGGCTTTTGATTGTGGCCTGTTGTTGGATATTGGCGGGAACTGGAATAATCTGCCGTATATGTCGATCCAGAGCATCCCAAACATGCTCGATGGGTGACATGTCTGGTGAGTATGCAGGCCATGGAAGATCTGGGACATTTACAGCTTCCAGGAATTGTGTACAGATCCTTGCAACATGGGGCTGTGCATTATCATGCTGAAACATGAGGTGAGGGCCACGGATGAATGGCACAACAATGGGCCTAAGGACCTCATCACGGTAACTCTGTCATCGATAAAATGCAATTGTTTTCGTTGTTCTTATGCCTGCCCATACCATAACCCTACCGCAACCACGGGGCACTCTGTTCACATCAGCAAACCGCTCGCCCACATGACGCCATACATGTGGTCTGTGTTTGTGAGGACAGTAGGACGTACTGCCAAACATTCTAAAACAACATTGGAGTCGGCTTATGGTAGAGAAAGGAACATTTAATTATCTGGCAACAGCACTGCTGGACATTCCTGCAGTCAACATGCCAATCGCATGCTCCCTCAAAACTTAAGACATCTGTGGCATTGTGTTGTGTGATAAAACGGCACATTTTAAAAACATTTAGTTTTTTTTCTCCCCAGCACAAGGTGCACCTGTGTAATGATCATACTGCTTAATTAGCTTCTTGATATGCCACACCTGTCAGGTGTATGGATTATCTTGGCAATGGAGAAATACTCACTAACAGGGATGTAAACAAAATGTACTGACTTTGGACTTCTTAACCACCGGTAGAGCTCTGTTATTTCCTAAATAAACATAGTTGAGGGAAAAAAAACTATTAGAGTTCTTACTGTAGTAATATAATATATCATATATAATATGTTATATAGCATAATATAATAATTTTACACTTGACAAACATGGTGTAAAAACTAAATATAGGCAGGTTAAGAAAAACCAGGACACCCATTACCAGACAGAGATTCATTTACACATGTGCACACACACACACACACACACACACACACACACACACACACACACACACACACACACACACACACACACACACACACACACTCACACACACACACACACACACACACACACCTTTAACACAAACAGCTCCCATCCTCAGAACAGGGAGAATCTCCTCCCTTGAGCTTTAAACCCATTCAGTATGCCATCATTCTTATTCATAGTCCCAGTATGGCTCCAGTTTTAATGCATTGTAGGGATGCTAAATTCCAACAGCAAATTAATTGTATTCATGAATATTTTATTTCAAATAACACAAAGAGCAAACCATTAGAGGTGTTGTGAAATGTGTGTTTTTTTTAGAAACATAATAACAGATTGGCGACGTCAGTTGTTTTAGGAAGGCTTGTATTTATCATAGACATTGGATTGCTGCAGAACACAAAATATCTGTAGATAGCTAAATATCTCAGGTTGTTATTGAGGCTTTCACACTTTGCAGCTACAGTATATTTAACTATTGAGCAATTACCACATTATGTGCACTGCTTTATCATGTGCCTTTTAAAAGTAATTCACACATCCCACAGAGTTTACCACAGTGTTTACCATGAATGCCATCTTTGCAAACATTGTGGAAATTGCCTTTAATAAAAGGCGCTTTGTTGGTAGTGCAGAACGAATTAATCCTGTCCAAAGAGCCAGCGGGTCTACTAAACCACGTTGAGATGCGCATCGTTTCCACATTGCCTGATGTCTGTGGGAGACACATCTTTAGGATTGTGTCCATAGAAATGTTTATTTCGTTTTCATGGAATGTTTCATCCTATCGTAATTTTTTTTATTAATGACACTTTATTTATTCACTGTGTACTCAAGACAGGGAAGACTGTAAAATAAGACAATCTCCGGAGACTAAGCCATCCTAACGTCTGTAAAGTTATTTCCTGCTGGATGTCAAGTTCTGACCTTAGTTCTGTTGTTATGTCTTTGTTTTATTATGGTCAGGGCGTGAGTTGGTTGGGTTGTCTATGTTCCTTTTTCTATGTTTTGGGATATCTGTGTTTGGCCTGGTATGGTTCTCAATCAGAGGCAGCTGTCAATCGTTGTCCCTGATTGAGAACCATACGTAGGTAGCCCGGTTTCACTTTTGAGTTGTGGGTGATTGTTTCCTGTTGTAATGTTTGTTTCACATTTCAGGACTGTTTCGGTTTTCGTTTGTATCATTCACTTTGTTATTTTGTATTCTTTAGTGTTCAGTTTAATAAACTAAAATGGACACTTACCACGCTGCACATTGGTCCGATCTCTCATACTCCTCCTCGTCAGAAGAAGAGGAGAACCGTTACACGGGAATCTTTTTAGTATAAGACCCTCAGTTTTCCAAACCACAAACAAGCAAGTGGCTTCACTGGTAAACGGAACATTTTAAGGGGCAATTGTTATATAAATATTCATACACATAGCTCATATAAACAAAGACATTCCGTCGTAAGAACACATACACCCAGCCATAAGACTGACCCCCTCTTCCTTATATAAACACACATCTCATCTCCCTCTAACTGGCCGGTCCCAAGAGCAAAGAACTTTTGCTGTGCACCAATGGGGCCCGCTCTGGCTAGAGCAAGGCCCGCCTCCAACCCTCCGACCAGTCAAGAAGACCGAAACGACAAGACTCCACCTACTTTATTCTATGTATAAAAATGTATGTAACCATTGTATAGGCCTCTTTTTCACCTGGCTCCTTGCCGAGTTATGTGAACTAGGTCCGTGCACGTAAAACTGCGGGACAAGATATCTCTGACTCATTAAAACTGTCTTTCGTTACAACTGAAATCCACTCTGTCCAGCGTCCGTGATTTGGTCTCAACTCTCCAGTATTTGAACACTAACAGAATCTGCAATTGCGACATCTGCTTTCTTTTACTTTTAATTCATGACATATACCCATTGATTCATGAAGAATACAACTTATACACTGAGTATACAAAACATTGAGAACACCTGCTCTTTCCATGACATAGATTTACCAGGTGAATCCAGGTGAAAGCTATGATCCCTTATTGATGTCACTTGTTAAATCCACTTCAATCAGTGTAGATGAAAGGGAGGAGACAGGTTAAATAAAGAAGGAACATGGATTGTGTATATGTGCAATTCAGAGGGTGAATGGTCAACCCTGCTGGGTTTTTCACACTCAACAGTTTCCTTTGTGTATCAAGAATGGTTGCCCACCCAAACTGTGGGAAGCATCTGAGTCAACATGGGCCAGGATCCCTGTGAAACCCCTTGGTTTTTCCTTTGTTTGTAAACAAAGTAATTGTAAACAAACAATGTATAGCCTCAAAACATGGTTAAAACAAAACATTTGTGTACAGATCGAAATAGGTTGGCAAGAAAAATCTGCTAATCAGCAAGGCCAGTGCTTCAATTCCGATGTAGAATTCTCTGGGGAAGAAAGATATCTAATCTCACAAGACAGACGTGGAGACAGGAGTAAGATTCGCAGTGGCTTTCCTGAATATGCCAAAGTATGACAGTGATATAACCGTTCATCACTCACAATCGTTGAATGAATGCCAGGGCCTCAGCACTCGATGAGCTGCTACACTTTGTTTTGGACAGATGGTGAAGGAGCGTCGGTGTGAGGCACCAAATTATATATTTTATAGCTAAAGACAGAAAGTAACATGGGTTTGTTTTGGCAATGCTCACACTTGTTGTCATTGAGTCAGAGGCTGTAGCCGCTGCACTAAGAAATTAAGTGAATTAACACGAATCAACTCGCCCCATGCATAGATTGATATAAACATTTAAAATAACACCTACCCCCACTGAATGTGCTGTAACTGGAAACCCACTCAGATGGACGGTGACAGCTTGTATGAAGTGGAATGGGTGGAGGGAGATATTAGCAACAAAGCTAACACATTCCTCAACGCTGTGTTGTACACTCTCAAAGAGTTTATTTGACTTTTGCCACCAAAGATGGCAGACCATAAATGTTTGAAAAATGATGAAGAGCTTTTTTTTAGCTTCTTTGAACTTACCCCTTTTCCCTTTTTGTTTGGCCCTGATGCTAAACTATTGTCCCTCTCTGACGCCCAAGATCATCAGGCTGCTCATTATTACGCACACCTGTCACCATCATTACGCGCATTGGGGCATCATCAGACTCACCTGGACTCATGAAATCATGAAAGCAAAAACACTTTGGTAACTAAGCAACACGTGGTAATAAGTGTGAGGTATTCCCTACGGGTCAGCCAGATGTGGCAGACCTCGCTAAGTGAAAATCACAGATGTGGCAGACCTCGCTAAGTGAAAATCACAGATGTGGCAGACCTCGCTAAGTGAAAATCACGGATGTGGCAGACCTCGCTAAGTGAAAATCACAGATGTGGCAGACCTCGCTAAGTGAAAATCACGGATGTGGCAGACCTCGCTAAGTGAAAATCACAGATGTGGCAGACCTCGCTAAGTGAAAATCACGGATGTGGCAGACCTCGCTAAGTGAAAATCACGGATGTGGCAGACCTCGCTAAGTGAAAATCACAAATGTGGCAGACCTCGCTAAGTGAAAATCACGGATGTGGCAGACCTCGCTAAGTGAAAATCACGGATATGGCAGACCTCGCTAAGTGAAAATCACGGATGTGGCAGACCTCGCTAAGTGAAAATCACGGATGTGGCAGACCTCGCTAAGTGAAAATCATGGATGTGGCAGACCTCGCTAAGTGAAAATCACGGATGTGGCAGACCTCGCTAAGTGAAAATCACGGATGTGGCAGACCTCGCTAAGTGAAAATCACGGATGTGGCAGACCTCGCTAAGTGAAAATCACTGATGTGGCAGACCTCGCTAAGTGAAAATCACGGATGTGTCAAAGCAAATATGATAATCACCTAAAACTGAGGGATTGAGGAAAAATGACTAAATCTGAACGGATATTCACTGTTAAGGGATAAATGTCCGTCACTCTATTGCTAAATCAGTGCTCTTACCCACTTTACAGCTAATTGTATTATTAAAAAAGCTTTTACCATCACCAAATGTAGTAGCCTGGGCACCAGTCTCCTTACCTAACATTCCACTCCTTGGCACCCCTGTAATTTTCCAAAGTCTTGACAAATGACAATACACCGTGGACATGTAACAAACAAACAGACACTCAAACTGACATACACCAAATACACAGACAGGACATTGACACCTTAAGAGTATAATTAGGAGGTGTCATTGTAATAAAGACTTTAAGCACTTTCAATACAAAGCCATGAGTGGTAAATAGCTATTTTTGTCTGAACTAATGAAAGACTACACTCTGGTGTCCATGCCAAATATTTCTCTATTTTAATGCAACAGGTGTGTGGTATCATATTGACAGCTGTGAATCCCTCTCACACCTTCCTATCGATAGAAAATGGTTGCCCAAATTAACAGAAATTGGACCGGGGAAGAGACATGGTGGAATGGCAATTACAGAGAGGAGAAAGCTTTCATTGGGAATGAAGGATATGGAAAGAGTCAGACAGAGAATTAAACAGACAGAGAAAGAATCAGACAGAGA